>NC_086338.1:16019473-16323744 GCF_032445375.1 Bacillus rossius redtenbacheri | reverse complement strand
TAACTAATCGTTCTGTAAAAAGTCCAATTTTAACTTTGTTGGTAAAGTTTATAAATTTCTTAAAAAATTTTATACGCAGGTTACACTACTGTATATTCACTTTACTTCTGTCTATAAACAAAATAAAGTAATAATTAAATGATTGCTAATGAACACGTTTATTGACTTTAGAATCAGAAATCTTTATCTTTGTGTCTTCGAATTGTAAACGGGCTAAATCGACTAAAATTATACGAAAATCATACTTGAAAATGTGCAAATGTAATAGAAGTTAAGATAAGAATACAATTGTTTTATATCTCATGTTTAAAGCCCACTGCTTTAATTTTGTATTATCAAATAGAAGCCGTGTATTTGTAGTATATGTAATTTTACAAACAAAACTAAATATATTAATTTTAATGGCATTTGGACCTGAGATATGAATTGAAGAATTTTTTTTTCTTTTTGGATTGATTTATAAATTTGTGTCGTATTTGTACAGTAAATTGTACTTTATCTAAAACCATACTATACTGATGCATGTGACAATGTATCTTACGTAGTGCGAGATTGAAGGACAGGTTTAAGGTACAGGGTTTGCTGGGTGGTGCGTAGTGCGCGTCAATGACAAGCCTTCATCTTAGATCGAGAATACTTATGGACTTAAAAATTAAAAACTCCCAGAGTGACTTGAAATTTCCCATATTCGAGCTAATTATTCTACTTTTAAGAGGCCACCTACTTTGCACACATACCTACATTGTGCAGAACTTCAGAAGAAATCAAGCGATTTAAATACTACCAAGATATCCGGATGGTCTCTGTTTACGAAAAGCATTTTAAAACATGTTAAGGGTGGATGGGTAGTTCTAGTTCCGTATTTCGTTTCAAAACTGCATATTTAAGGAGAGTGAAAAAGACTAAAATATTTGAATTCAGAGTATTATCTACACATGAAACAACAGTTAAATATATTTTAAAATACCCAAGAGCCTGACATTACAACATTATCTTCTTTTCTCAGCCATCTAACGTTATGGCTACCGCTCAAATTTGACAGTTGCTCTTTGCAAGACGAGAAGACTGCGTGCTAGTTCAGAACATTGCGCTTAGAGACGATACTGCGCTAGAAGTACAAGCGAGTGTCACACTTATCGTCCCGCCTCACCTACACAGATATGCCCATGACAAAGCGGGCTATTTAAAGGAAAATTTTTATTTTATTACTCCCCTACCAAAAAAAATTCCCAAAAGAGGCTAAATATTTCACCAAAAAAAAATCAAATCTCTTGGACATGACGTTGACCTTTTGACCCTGACAACGTCTGACATTTTATACCCTGAAATAAATTTGGCATCTCAAAACTAAAAAAAAAATTACTAAAAACTTTTGCAATACAGTTATAAAACATTATTAAGAAAAAATATTTTCGTACTCCTGGACTTCGGGGTTCCCATTTGTAACCCAGCGATGGTAATTTAATAAAATATAAATATATTATTCTAAAAAGCAAAACATTATTATAGCTACATATTAAATTAAAACAAAATGCATAACAAATTTAGAAGATATCTACTGTGATAATTTATGAATAAAATTATTAATATGTATGTATTATTTCTCTAATATTTAGTAGGTAAGAGACAACTTTTATTTCACCAAGACACATATTACGCCATTACCGTGACTTGAAGGCACCATTTTGATGACGTCTTCTTTTAAACTCTCTGTGAAATTTGAATAAATAAAACAAAAATCCAAAAACGAATATTTATATTTTAATTTTCTTTTACTCCAAGAAAACATACAAAAGTAAGCGTTCCAACTAACGTCTAATTCCGTAACGGGTTGAAATGACTGGTTATTATTTCCCTTTGGTTCAATGAAGTGAGCGACCAATCTGGTAATTTCCCCAAGTATTCTTTTCCTTTTTGCAGAGTTTCTCGCTTCTTTGTTTTAAGAACTGCTTCAGTACGTCGTAATAGTAATGGGCAGTATTCATCGTCTTGGAATAACATATCTTACGGATCTTGGGTTTAACATATACGCTATACATTAAGTTTGTATGTCACTACATCAATCGTAAGCTAATTCGCTTGACACAATCAATAATGTATTAATATAATTTGACTAACACTAGTTACTTAAATATTAATAGCAAATTAAAATTTACTTCAAATGCAGGTAAAGCCAAGATGCACCATTATCAATTACTTACCTGTAACGCATCGAGCACAGATAAATGTTCAAGCACCAATGAAATTTGTTGTTGCATATCTTCTTTAATACAAGAGCCTGTCAGAATGGAAGTCTTCAACCTACACTGTATATTCGAAAAGTCAACATGCTGTTACATAGTAGACAAATGGACTTCACATTCACATTTATTCGTATATCGTCACCAATTATCTATACGTGTAAACCAAACATGACATTTATCGCAGCGAAATTTCATTCGAGAGTGATTGATCGCCCATTTTCTCCTCTCGCGTTTTAGTGCATCACATGCAAATGCACACCAAATATCAGGGAACCGTTAAGGATTTATATTTAACGGCAAGGACAGTCTCTGATCATGTGCATATGTAGACAACAAAGATAATGATGGTAATGAAACTATTATAGGTGAAGTTTACAAGTGCACCAATGAGACGCTGTTGTGGTGATATCTTATTTCTCTGCTGTCCACCACTACATTTGCATGTCTTTAATTGTGTTTTTCACATAACCAATTCTAGCCATTTGTTTGAGACATTTTTCCCGACTATACGACCTGAATGTGGATTCCTACCACATTCTCTTCTCTCACGTCAGCGGGTATCACTGTTGTTTGAGAACATATTTCCCAAAATGGTGGCATTGTTTTTCAGGAAATGTCGATGAAACTTCCGCAGTCACAGACGAAATGTTTATCATTGTTTAAGTCAGTCTAGGCAGCGAATTCTCCTCAGCTGACGGCAATACAGTCATTTAGGTCTCCTCCGCTGGTGAAACCGTACCCTTGAGGTCTCCCCTAGTGCAGCTACCACCGGTATATCAACGGTCGTCGTTCGTCGTTCGTCGCTGCAATTAAGATCCCCGCATAAGATAGTGCATCATCCATCCAGTACTCCGTGGTCGTTGGCATCGCTACAATAAGAATGCATCTCCACTGACGATGGTACACATTCCATCGAGGTCAACGTTCTAAATCTACAAACGCCATATAAATCCCAGAATAATTATCACATAAAGCTGATCAGCAATCTAGCAAAGTGATAGGTGAACTGAAAATCACACCACCAAGTTCCATTTTATATATACTACGTGCGTTAACTGGTAAAATTTCTAAGTAAAAACAACAGCCATTTTGTACTTTATGTAGAGTTATAGTGATTTTGACAGTTATTTAAGTAAAAGTTTAAGTAAAAGAGATTGACACGATTGACAGGTCCCACAGCATACCTACTTAAATATAGAGCCGTATCACAAAAAAATTATCACATAAAAATGTTTAATTATAAATTTCAATATTTTATGTTATAAGCAGAGCCCAAATTTGTTTTGTTGGATAAACACTCTGGATCATCATTTTAATACATGAAAAGTTAACTTATTATTATGAATATGAATTTTCAAATTAAAAAAATGAAACGCCAATCATATGGGTGAACGAAGCTTACGATCTACAAAGATTACGTCGGAGATGGTTGACATGTACTTACAATATTTGTGAAGATTATTACAAAGATTTGCGAATTTTACTAATAGGATTTACAATACACATAAGAATATAATTGTATAATGGTTAAAATATTCATGTAATAGTGATGTAATGCTGTTTTCTCATATAATAATAGTCTAATGTCACACGCAGGTATGATGTAAATTATGATTGCTCCAGATAACATAATTTCGGTGACATTTGGTCGATTTGCTTTGTAGACATTAGGAGCTGTAATATGATAGTTGAATACACGGGCATTAGTATCTAGACGTAATTATTTGTAGTTTTTGGAGCCATTGCATTTATATGTGCATGTTGAAGTCATTGGAGGTATTTGAAGCCAAATTCAATTTTAATCCGTTTGGGCAAAAATTATAGAGAAAAATATTTTCGGTTGCAGCATTTGTATTTAATTGGAACCAATATAAATTGGAAACTGCTGGAACCAAATGTGCCCAGTTGGAGCAATTGAGACTATTGCAGCCAAATGTACGTCGAAATGTGCAACAATCGTGGCTAATGTTTTCCAGTTGCGGGTCGATGAAGATAAAAAACACATCAATGGTGGTAATTTGCATCGAAATGTGTGTTGACGAATGATAAAGAACCTGCTCGTAATGCTTTCTTATAAAGGTAAATTTTTGTCGTAGTGTGCTTTGATTATGACAAATCTGCGTTGAAATTTATGTCAATGATAATAAATGAATGACATATTGTGAGTCAATGATGGAATTTCGTGCGTCGTATTGTGTGTAAGAGATTATGAAATTTCATTGATATATGTATTGGTGAATAAATAACATCGTATTGTGCATCGATAATGGTAATTGTTAATTTATATGTCATTGCAGAGAGTAGCAAAATTTCATCAAATTGTAGTGTGTTTCGATTTTTTTGAAACCTTGTTTACGGTCAAAATCTTTTATTTTCAGACTAATTATTATGTACTGTTCAGTGATACTTGGTTATATATTAAAAGTAATTTTCGCAAGCAAGGCCTCACAGAGGCAATATAATAATTGTTTGGTTACACCATTTTATATTTAAATCGGTTTTAAAATAGAGTTTTAGCAATCTTTGCATACATCTATATTAGACACATTGCCTACCAGTATGGTACTGACGGTTCAACTGTGTTGGGACTCTTAAAATTTAGGCTTAAAGCGTAATGAATATGGTTCTATAACATGTCTTAGAGTAAAACTTACAGTATATATACGTAAATAGAAGCGTAAGTGTACCCCTACGTTTGTACCAAGTACTGAAGTTCTCATAGTTCAGACAAATTTAGTTTTATAGTAAATATAATACATGTAAAGTATTTTATTACTGGAGAAACGGTGTAACTTGATAGTGCAAGAAAAAATGCTGTAATTCAAACCACAAATAAATAAATGTTTTAAGAGAATTTCAGAGGCAAACGCAAGTTTTAATGGAAATTTTAAACGCTTTGGCTAGAAATATTATTCCAGAACCATGGAAATATTGCCCATTGTGTCTATTCAAACTAAAGTCACCACTCGCTATAACTAACAACGTCTTAGTGTTGGGGCAGAGAAGGATTTTTGTTTTTGATTCATTTTTCTTACTATATTTAACTAATGACAAGCTCTCTGTAGTAACCTTTTTAGAAAAAATTAAGTGGATCATTTGTTTAACTTTTAATGAAAACCCGGGTTTTTATTTAACTGGGAATACAAATCGTAAACGTAAATGGTAAATGGTAAATGGCAACGAAAGTAAGAAGATATGTTCGGGGCTATTTGTATCCTTGGCATTCCTGTGTGGTCATAGTCTTCAGCAGTGTTAGTTCTAGCGAGAGAAAAGTCACCAGTCCTAAAGCGGTGAAGAAATGTCATTCACATCCCTGAATAATCCATGGACCAAAAAAGGTGCCTACTTGATCTGACTGTCAATAAGACTGATCCACTAGGCCCAACATCCCAGCTCCCGGTACCTGGAGTTAGCTTAAACCCGGAAGGCTGTAGCCCCTGTGTGTGTGTGTGTGTGTGATTGTAAGATTCACTTACTACTGGTGCTTTTTTTCATTTTAAGTGAATCTGCAACGGGCTTTCAAGCCAGAGAAGAACTCCGAACAACGCATTTATTTGAACATTTATGATATGTTTAATATTTATTACTAATGAAAAAATATCAATACTGTGGCAATAAAATAAACATCTATTACTGTAAAAAGGTTAAATTAACCTCTAAAGTGTGTACAAAAAACATCAAATACGCGAAAAATTGTTGGCGATGTCGCTCACTGCATTATTTGGAGCAAAATATGTCACATAAATGTGAGTTCATTGGCGAAAATGACGAGTAATACAAACGATAACAGATTTTATTTTTCTTTTGACAGCTTCATGCGTATGGGAAAAAAAATGTGAACGCTGTTTAACGAAGGACTGCACAGACACGTGTAGGATGTTCGTAGCCGTGACAGCTGCGTTTAGCCACACACGCGATTCATATGCGCGCAGCCCAGTGTATGGAGTGAGACGGAAACATTTTTCAACAATTTTTTGCACAGTATTGACATGAAATTATAATGCTGAACTATTACCAACAGGTACAGTGAGATAATGCATCATAAGGATAGGTTATTAGATAGGTAAGTTGTGTTTAAAGCTTTGTAAATAATAATAGAAACTAAAGCTGAAAGCTAAAGGAATCTTATGCGATTAAAGTCTGGATTTCACCAATGGCACTGCTATACGATAACATAGTTAACAGTAACGTCCGTCACGTTTCCAACTTCCAGGAATCCGGGGGACCGCACTGGCAACCGAGACTGGCCTGACCCTGTTGGAGAGGGGAGGGGGGTAATTTCCTCACCCAAAAACCGAGGTCACATGCACCAGACATGTCGTGAGTAGTGGCGAACCAACACCCGAGGCTACATGCACGAAACATGTTGTGAGTAGTGGAAAACAGATAGTTCGAGCACACGACCAGCTAAAGCATCCCACTGTAATCATGACAGCTGCGGGGAGAAACAAGTGTAGCATGGTCAGGCGTGAGCAAATGTGGGAATATGTTAATAGTACCTACTCGCGGAAAATATATAAATCCCGTGGTGTTGTATATATATATATATATATATATATATATATATATATATAACACATGCGGGACGCGAGTGAACTTAAAGCGCGAAGATGCTTGGTAACAAAAGATTTAAATCTATGCCACTGAGTTGGATATGAATAATTTTTTACCCCAAGTAGTATGTAAAAAATCGTTTTAATCCGGCCGTTCATAAAAACATAGCTTTTACAAATTGTCTAATTTGTAAACGAATACAGTTTATACATTGTGCGAGAAAAAATGTAGAATATACCATTTTAAATAAGATGAAAACTTACTGTTTTTAAAATTTAAATATATATTAGATATTTAACTTTTTGGAAGGAATTTCTAAAGTGAGCCGTATACCAAATCATTTATTTAAGGGCCCGCTATCAAAAACCCTCAAATATATTACTGATTTTAAATAGGTTTTTAAGTTGTCAATAAAACAATAAATATAATGATCTTATAATTTTAAAAACTGAAAAACAAAACTTTTGGTTTATAAACTAAAACTTAAAAAACAATTTAGTAATTTTTTCATCAGTGACAGAATTAATTACAACTCTGTATAACGAAACTTTTTAACAAGCTAAAAATAAGAACAAAGTAATAAATGAAACAAATAATTTTAATGAGAAACAAAACGTGGAACGCATTCTTCATTCATTTTCATAATGACCCTGTCCTAACGTATATATATATTAGTGGTAGAAAGTTAACGGTCATTGATATAAAGCATCCCACGCTTTTTTTCCTTATAATTAATTGTTTTTTTTTATAATTGAATACTTATTTTAAGCATATTAAATATTTAGTTGTACAGATTAGTAGTTAATTCGGTCGCTGTTGAACAAATTACTTAAATTTGAAGATTATTAATTTCTAATTTTTATTTCATACAAAAATTAAAGCGTTTTTTAGTTTTATAAAATATATACATTTTTTTCTTGTTGGTTCATATTTAATAGAATTTTTTTATAAAGTCCTCGAATTTCGAGGGCAATTGACCCCCGCAGGTGATCCAAAGTGCCCAACGGCCTCGGAAGCACGTCAAAATCAACGTAATTAATTTTTCCCTAATTTAAAAAAATCGGGAGCAAATGACCTCTACCCTTAAGGGTCGGGGGGGGGGGGGGAGGCTTATGACTTCGAATGGCTCTGAAACACTCCAAATCGAAAAAAAAAATGAATTTTTGAATTTTTAGAAAAATTTGTGGTTTTAACAAATGCGTCTCTCCCCTTTCTCTTGATGGGCTGATTCTAATTCGGGAAATTTCCTACCATGACTCGGACTCATTGATAAACCAAAAGCATGGTTACTGTCCATAGCAAGAAAGTAGTGGTTTTTTGCGTCTTTGCCGCTCCTCCCTTTTCTATTCCAGTTATAGTCTTGAAATTATTGTATTGTGTTAGATATTACATATACTTGCAAAGATTCAAATCAGTACGACAATAGGAAGGAGGTTAATATCAACTTACAAGATTTGATTACATAGTTTGTAAGTTAGTTGCAAGTGAAGATAAAATCGTGTTAAAAAGTAAAGCTTTGGCCTTGATTCAAAATATTTTTTTTATTAAAGTTCTAGGAACCTGGACTTACATTCCACATAAATCCGTAAGATTTTTGGACGGGTCATTCTGATTTCCGCTTACTATTGTTCACAAATATTGGACACGTACAACTCCTTTTCTTTGTCACGTGCTTGTGTTCTTGTTTGGGTTGCCGTCTCTGGCAACATCTCTGTCCAAAATACATCTGACACAAATGAAGATATTCATTTTTTTTAATTAATGGTTTAAACGATTTTTTTATTAAAAACATATTTTTAAACCGTTTTATAATAGTTTTAAAATACTTTAATTGTACAACAAAATGTAATTCTTTTAGCGATTTTTATTTACAAAAATCCTGACAGCTACAGCATTATTACCTACAAAAAATTAAACATTACTTTTAAAATATTCAAACATATTTCATATATAAAACATTATCATTAGCTATGATTTACACGTACCTACTTGATTGTTTATAGCTTTCACAGTTCTAAAATCATTTTATTGTTTTGTATGTACATCGGGTGGTTCTTAATATGTTTAGCATTGGTATCGGAAAATATAACTTATGTGTTTATGTGTATGAGAATAATCTGATGCAAATTGGAAATATTTTCTTTTAATGAAGAGCGCGACAGGTTATTTCCAATTCAGACTACACACATGGTTCATTATCTACGATAAACCCTAATGAGACTTACATTTAATTTCATTGATTGCTAAAGCAACATTCTATTTCACTGGTAAAATGTTTTAAAACAAACGAATGTGTAGAGGCAAAAATAAAAATTCTAAGTCATTTTAAGTGTTTCCTTTACGATTTTTTTGTTTATTTCAGATAAAGTGATTGAAATTATGAAGAGATATAAACCTGTTAATTATGTATTTATAGTTTTGGAATTTGCGTTAAAACATGATAATAAATAAGTGAAATTAAGTTTGTATATTTTCTGTATTTCTTTTACCAAAATGTTTCTAATATTTTACCTTTAAAAAGTTCTTTCATGAATGTCTAGGTTTTCATGCGTCCGACAAATTCATTGCTTGTGACGTGTACCAGAAGAAGTACGTTTTATTTATAGTATTGTTTAAGAAATTTTGTTGTACTAAATATTGCTCTATTTCTTTCAAGAACGCTGGATATAATGCTGTTATAACCCTTTTTTAATTTAAAAAGTAACGATAAACTATTTCTAAATTACTTTAAAATGTGGCTTAGAGTAACAATCTTGACCTGAACACTAATTTTTTATCATAATAATATTTATGTTATAAGTACGTCGTATTGCTATGTGCAGAAAGAAATAAGTGACCGTTACGATAAATATGCACTATTACTACTTATTGCAACATGAGATCAAACACCGATTCCCTTCTCCAAATGGCCGTGAAGCAGTTGAGCGCAACGATTGTGCTGTGACGAAGTGATGTCAGCGAGTTGCAAAGTGATTATATGCCCATTGTTAGCAATCCTCTCATTGCTAACGGCGAATCAGTGTTGATCATCACCCTTTTCTTTGGTTAACGTAACGCAAACTAGGTCCGGGGTAAAAAAAAAGAAAAGTGCTTAAGGGTCTTAAGGTTTAATGCTTACAAAGAACCGCTTTTATAAGGGCAAATATGAGAGCGTGGTAAGACATTTTCAAAACTTATTTATCACTTATTTAAATAACAAATTAAAAATAACGTGACAAAGTATATAAACTTTTCGTATCTTTAAACATTAAAAGTATTGTCAAAAAATAAGTAATCAAAAGTTAGCGAAACAAAAAGTATGCAAAACAATTACCACAAATTGCCCGTAATTACAATTGATAGCATATGGGTTTTGGAATATTTCATGATAAATTAAACTCAACACCCACTCACTGACTCTCTAATGCTGTATGAATTCGGTTTTCATGCACTTACATTGTAACAATTTTCATTGCTCTTTGCTGACCTGTTCCTCCTTGCATTTCTGCAGAGTGAAAAGATAATATGCAGGGGGAATAGCGTCATATTATGAAGAGGACGATACTTTCAGCATTTTTTAATTGATAAAGTAACGAGCCGTGGCTTAGTTTTCCACTTTAGGCCACTGATAGTCTCAGTGTTAAATGTTTTATATTTGTTACATCAAAAGACGTATATTTAAGCCAATTGAAAACTTCAATTCAATACCTACATTTTGGTTTGGCAAAGAAATTTTCCTGCTCATCAACGGTGAGTTCAGTCTCTTAACTTTAAATAACTCAATGAAGTTATATGTACGGTTTTGTGTGTGAGTCGATTTGTATGATTCTGTGAATGAGTTGATTTTTATGATTATGTGTGTGTTGATTTGTATGATCCTATCTGTTACATTAATGATATAGTTAATAACATGGAGAGCTGTTTCACAGCAACATTTTCCGGATATTTTTTCAAGTAGTCAAGGGGAAAATCAGTGACGTGATTCTCCCATAACTTGAGGAGCCGAGAGGGCTGACGAAAGCAACAATTATATGAAAACATTTCCCATAACTGTTTAGTTGTTACGTATAAGGCAACATCGAGGATTGATTCCGCTCCAACATACCCAGCTTAGCATTACCTTTCATATTAAAACGCCGACCAACAATTTCCGATAATTCATGCGTACGCAGTCACATTCAACCGGGCACTACGCCAGATATTTCATTGCGTTTTCATCCATTTGGAGAGACCAGTGTTTTCACGCGGCTAACTGTATGTTGCTTTGTCACGAACAAGCGTTGTAGTCAAGTGATGGTGTACACGTGTGACGAATCGCATCCATACCAAGGAGGATTATTGAATGACCAGAGAAAATAAACACGCAATGTAGTTTTCCGAGACGTTCCTCAATAATTACAATTTTTTTGTTAAAATTGTACATCATTTTAAAAAGTATAATTTTCATTAAAACACAATATAAAGTTTTGATAAATATTTTGTTCATATTAAAATAAAGTGTTTTTTTATTCGTAGTTTTTGAACGGCTGCTTTAGGCGCCTTACAACTAACTAGTTGCTCAATAAGCAGACTCTGGAAGATGGAATACTCCAGATGACGTTTCTCTGCCGTGTCAAAAGTCAGACTGGTTCGTTTTTTAACTTTTCTGTTACGGAGTTGATCAGAGACGGTTGCACAGAATGAGGTGCAGCGACGAGTGTGGGAGAGGGGTCAGTGCTGGAGCGACAGAGACGTACCTTTGATGAAGTCGACGGCCATCTCGAGGCCGTAGGTGTCCTTGTCGCAGTCGTCGAGTATGTGCGCGCCGATGGTGACGGCGGGCAGCAGGCGCGGGTGCCTGTTGACTGTGTCCAGGGTGTAGAGCATGGTCTCGAGCGCCTGCACGCCGCCCTGCGGCATGACGGGCCCGCACGTCACCGAGTCCTCCCGCTCGTGCACCATCATCAGCCCGCCCAGCACTAGGTCGCCCTCCACCACGGCCTCGCGCTTCACGGGCCACGGCGCCTCGCCCGCCTCCGCCTGCTGGCGCCACGGCTGGTGGCGCACCCGGTGCTGCAGCCCCGCCGCCGCCAGCGCCGCCGCCAGCGCCACCGCCAGCGCCAGCATCGCGCGCTCCAAGAGTCGGCAGCACCTTACCCCATCGGCGTACTCGAGGAGCGAGACCAACGGCTGTTACAAGTCAATTCTCATTTTTTATCCTAAACACCTAAATTGTTTATTGTTTCTAGTTTGGGGATAAATGCTGGTTAAACGATACACGTAGTACTAGAAGAAACTGAAGGAGGCTTCAGGAAGTGCCTCTCACGGCACAGGAAGACCCGGAGGCGGGTTGGCTGGCACGGAAACTGGAACACGGCGAGCGCCTGGCGGCTCCTCCAGCGACACGCGCGGCTGTGCTGCGGGCGGCCCACCTCGCGCGAGTGGCAGGGGCGCACTGTGGCCCCGCCCGACCGTCTGGCCGCCGCCTGCCGCGCACTGCAACCCGCGCACCTTTCCCCCCCCACCACACATCCTCATACCCCGTACCCCCTCCCTCGCTCGCGGCGTGTCTGCCCGCCACACGGCCGGCCTACCTGGTCTTGGAACAGGAATATAAAACCTATGTGTTTGAATCATTTTTAACCAAATATTCAATACATCTTGAATTACACCTGCCATCTAAATGTCAAAATTTAATAAATATTTTTTTTAATTAAGAAATATAAATATTATTTTTATAAATTTCTCGTTGGCAAAATGTTTTTTTTTTCTAGAGGACAGTTGCAGTTCAAAACACTTATGTTATAACTCCTTTAGCTTTACTTGTTTAAAAACCATTGTTTCTTTATGAAATTGACAAATTTCACTCATATACGAAAAAGAAATATTAAATGAGCAAAATGAGTCATTTTTTTTCATACGTAACGTGGATGAGTTGTAGTTTTGAACACTAAAGTAATGTATTTTTGGTGATCGTTGCATTATATATAAATTAAGTGATTTGAGTGATTATATTCTAGACTATATGGATTTTACTGACTATATTGTAGAGAATATTTTAAGGTTTTACAACATATAATAACGGATTACTAGTGTACATAGTAAGGAAATTAAAAATTATTTTTATGCTACCCCGGTTTTTTACATTCCCTTGATGCAATGGTTCGTTTTACTAAAAATTGTTTCAGACAAATGTTTTCGATAAAAATTATAATATTTACTAAAAATTGTGTTTCTGTTAAGGGAGATATGAAATTTTTTGTCAATTTGTCCAGCCCTCGCCATTATGGTTGGTCATATTAAAATTTATTTCAAACGAAATTTGTATTTAGTATTTTAAGGTTATAAAATAAATAAAAACAGACACAATAATGTTTATGGTACAAAAATTATAAACATTTTAATTCTAGCCCTGATTTTTACCCCTTTTCTGCAAAATATCGTTTTATAAAAAATGTTTCAGACATAAGTTTGACAGACAAATTATACAATTTAATAATGATTTAAACGGTTTCGATAGTACGTTTACAAAGAGAGAGCAATGAATGCTTTAGTCCTACAACTCTTGTCCCCTCCCCCCCCCCCCCCCTTGTAGTTATTTAGGCAAACATTTTTGGTATTACTCCAATGAGTTATAATATATTCAAACAGATACGATATTTGTCATATTATGGGAGCTTAAGTGATTTTTTTTCTGGTTTTCATTAAACCCTTTTTGTGAAATTTTGCTCATTAACAAACTTTACCAGCATTTTAAATTGCTTGATTTTATGTATCATGTTGGAAGTAATTCGTACAAAATTACGGTAGTTTTAGTGTCTATGAAATTGTGAAATATATATATTCAAAAACTTTTCAGATGACGATTGTTTTTGGGTCTATGGACCATGAAACTAAAAACAATATTTAACTGGAGGTTTCTAAAGTGTCTAAGGCACCCATTGAAAAATGATAAATACAACAAACACTTTAATTTAATACACATGAAGGTGTTATTTTAAACAAATTCTTTTGATATCATGACAATGAAAATTATTTCAGATATAGTATGAAATTATAAAAAAAAACTATATAAAAATTTACATTTATATGTAAAGTGCATCTGTTGTATTTACCTATAATTTTTGAAGCAAGAAAATAAAAGACCACAAATGAATATATAATATACAAATTGAAAAATACATAACTAAAAAAAACATATCTGCTAAAAGAACTTTCGGGTATTCAAACATATATATAAAATACAAAAATACCACTTTTTTTTAACAAGAATATAAACTTTAAAGATATAAGTATATTAAAAAATGAAAAACCAAGAATTTCAAAATTATTTCTCAGTGGTGCATTTTTAATGAATTTTTCCTTTATCAATGAAAAATATATGGAAACGTATTTACGTACTAACGTTGGTGTGTTAAATTATAGAGGTAAGCTTTTTTTCTAAAGACTGTTGTGCATAATAAATGAATTCTTTTTACAAAAGACAAATAAAGACTTAGTTGTATGAAATAACTGAACAGACTAAACGATGTATTAAAAATTATAACAATTTGACATATATATATATATATATATATATATATATATATATATAAATACATTAAATAATTTGTGCTTTTCACAAGCTTTATATTTGGAAGAAAAAATGTTTTAGGAGAAAGTGTTTCGATAAAAAATATTTTAACAAATTAATTTAGTAAAGAACAATATATATTGTTACGAATGTGAGCAAGGCCACGACATGCGCAGGTGCAGAGCTGGCTGGCGGCTGCCGTAACATGAGATATGCCGCGCGCACCTGGGTCGCCGTTTTATCTCCCTCCAGCCCTCCGCTCCCCCCGCGCGGCACTGTTAGTTTGACATCCGAAACCTGCCAGCTGCGGAGTTACGCGAGCCGCCGACACGTGTTTTCGAGAGATTTCTGCCGTCGGGACGACTCGCGATGACGCGACTGGCCCCGGCTGCTCTCGTGAGTTCTGGAATTGCGCCGGGGCCTATATATATGCCCGAGGACATCAGGGCAGGGGAGTCAGTTTGGAGTGTTCAGTCGGGAGTTCTCCCGCGGCGGAATTTCCGGGAGATAGTGCCGCGGGTGCGGCAGAGTGCGAAGTCCTTGGACGAAGGTTCCAGGGCAGGGAGTGAGTGAGTTCAGTGGAGTCGGGAGTTGTCCCGCGGCGGAGTTTCCGGGCAATAGTGTCGCGGGCGCGGTGGAGTCCCGAGCGAATTTCCGAGCGAGGCGTCGAGCGGATCCTCGGCGAAGGCAAGTGCGTCGGCGGCGGCGGAGTGTGGCGACGGAGTCCCGCGGCGGAGACCCACGAGGGGTGCTGCGGCCAGAGTTGCGCCAGAGGTGCAGCCCAGTGAGGTGTGCGGTGTGTGAAAACGAATGACTGGGGAAGCAACATTTTTAAGTGCAATTGATTATTTGCCATTTTAGATTATTTGTAAGTGAAATAAGTAGTGGCAATAAATAAAACTGTGTGTGTGATAAAAATCTTTAATTGGGCTATCATTTACGAACCCGCGGTAAATCGGAACAATGTATATATAAAAGAAAATTTATTTAGAAATAAAAGTAAAGAAAATTCCGAATGTTCTACAAATAATACTTGTTTTTACAACGGGAAAATTCGGTTCCACCCACTAATGCAGTCATTATTTGGTTAATCTCGTAGTCTTATTGCTTACCACTGTGTGTGATGACTTCAATGATAACGAGGCATTAAAACTTATACTTAGTGCGTTAGCGTTTATAAAACTGCCCGTTAGTTGTTAAGTTGACATTCAGCATAGCAGTAGACAATACTAGGTGATCTTAGGTAAATTACAGTCCGCATATTGGTATTTGTAAGCTGTCGGTGACGTAGGTGTAAACAGGAGATAAAGGGTTCGTGGTCTGTCGTCATTTATAAAATTTTTGGAAGTTTATCCCGCCGGAAAATCGTATTCTACGGTAACTGGCCAGTAATTAAACCGCACATTGGCAAACGTCACTTCTGCTGTGTAAATTGCTAGGTGTGTAATGTAACGAGCTTCCAGAGCGCGCTTGATAGATGTGTTCATGGCACGCAGGTTGTTCACCGCGGCGATGCGGCTGGTTTGAAGAGCTGTTCCCTCGCTGCAACACGCTGCTCGTATTAACTGCCTGTCAAGCAGTCAGCGACGAGGCGAGAGACGCACTCTGTCGGTTATTTGACGAGCTTGACAGTCATTTAATATCACAAAATACTGAACATTACATAGTTTTATTTTTACAAAGCATCTATCTATAAAATATTTCTGCTTCATGGATTATTTGCCCCTTAAAACATTATTAGAAAACAAATATACGCTCAATGTTAAATTAAATAAAAACCATTTAACTGCGAAAGAAATTTTTTTTATGTTATACTTATTTAGGCGCGATATGAAAAATGATGAGAGTTAATTTTAACGATGCGTGTGCACCATGCAACGTAATTTTCACAAAATGAAAAAAAAAAGTTACATACAAAAAAATTACATGAAAACAAAAAAAGATATATATGTTTTTATCTTGTACTTTAGTTATTCGAATTGTTTACTGGTCTATGTCATTAAAAATGTTTCTCTATTGTGAATGTTAGTGATTGTAACTGAATTTATAGACTTTTTGCAGTTGTATTTCAAATGTATTTATATAAAATAAGTTAGGTTATACGTGTTTAGGCGCGTTACGAAAAAAAGGATGAGAATGATTTTTTTTCCGATGCGGGTGCAGCACGCAACGACATTTTACGGATAACATACAAAAAAGCTATACAAAAATAAAAATTATAAATGTGTTTTTAAAGCGCATGCTTTTGTGATTTACATTGAATACTGGTCCATATATGTAAAACATTTTATTATGGTAAACATAAGTGATAAAATTCATTTTAATAAATTTGTTCAAGTGTATTTAGAAGTGTATTTACATAAGTGAGGTTATTTTCCCGTATGCTTAACGATATCAGATGGCTTGCAAGCTTCCATTGTTTCTAGCAGGTAGTGTCTGTGGAAGATTTAGTAGTCTCCTGGCCGTTTTAATGGGATTGTTTATGTTGTTATGTGTCCGTATTTACAATGTGCATGCAACGTATATGAAAAAAATATTTAAATTATTATTTCATAAATAATAAAAATTAATAAAGTGAAAAAATGTTCAACATTTCATTTCTTTTTATTATTAATCGAAATTCATCTCGAATATTTTAATAAAATGTATTATTTATTTTATACACTTGTTTATATTAATATTAAATACAAAGATTTATTTTATTTTATTTTTACTTTATCAAACATATATGTTTATAATATCACTTCAGTCTATTTAATATTTTATTTCTATTAAATATTTTCACGCAAATTAGAAGTTATTTTTTACTGCGTCAATAAGTAAATCTTCTGAAGTGCATGCATACGTACACACGTATATATATATATATATATATATATATATATACCAGTTTTAAACATTTTCTTAACTGTAACTTTCATATTGAATAGGTATAGTAAATGTTTAGTATGTATTCTGGCGTGAATAATTACCGTTTCGTAATAACGAATAATCACTGACTCAGCCAATATACATAAAATTTTCTATTTTTATTAATTTAATTAAATAAATAGATATCAAATATACATTAACAGTGACATTAAATTCTAGTTAGCACAAAGACCTTTAAGTCCACACGTGTAATTGCAAATTAAAAATAGATACAAAGAAAATATTTCATTAAACTTTAAGAGTATTATAATAAATATTTTCCTGTATTGTTATTCAGACGTTTTAGGTATTTAAAAGTAAAATATTTATTAATTAGTTGAAGACCAATATTATGACCTGCAAGAAATATTAATAATTTTAAAGTTAGTTAAAAAGTGTTTGTCAATAATAAATGCTTTAAAAAAACCACGTATTCCAAACATTTAAAAATATATATCGCTCTTATGAATATGAAGTGACGAGAAAAAATAATTGGATATTGAAGCACAACTAATGGTTAGTGTGTAATAAATAAATTTTGTATAGGTGCAGTGATTCTACATTACGTATAAAATATATATTGCATACTGACAGAGAGACAGTTAAAGAAAATTAGATTTCAAGTATTTATGAATCATCGGAACCGTTTGCGATAGAATAAATTAATTCATAAGTTTCCCTTATTCGTGTATATATCGTAAAAAAAAATTGGTAACTCCGCAGTTTTACAGTTTTTAAAAGATATTAGTAAAAAATGAAAGATTATTTTTGAGAAACTTGTAATAGCCCATTAGTATAGGAATGTTTGTCCTGCGTCAGGATCCAGGGCGTGGATTGTAGATGGGGTCGACCATCTTAGATTGTGATGTTACGGTGGCCATCTTGGATGCCCTTGACCTTGAAATTTAAACTTGTTCTTTGAACTTGAACTTTAACCTTGACCTGACTTTACCGTGACATTTGAGATCTGTCGCCATCTTGAATTCCACCAATATGTCAACGAGCACCCGAATCCCTGAACGTTTCAACTTTCGTTACGGTGGCCATCTTGGATTACAATAACAAGTCCGGCATCTTGGAACTGATTTCACAGCCAATTTTTCGATTCTGATGAAATGGCTGTCTGTTAGAGACTGTTGTCGTCTGCTGGAGACCACCATATTGATTGATGTCACGGCCAACAATTTGTTTTATTTCTGTTGATCAATGGCACCATCTTGGATTCCATCATTTTTTATTCTGCTTCTTTCATAAGTTATAAATAAACATAACCTACGACTTCAAATGTATCGTTTCTTTACCAAATCAATAACCTGAACGTCGTCTTTGTAGAGGAATCTGTTTTCATTAATATATTAGAATTGTTCTCAATATTTTAACACTGACATAAGATTATTTCTACAGCTTGTCAACAATTTTCATACTTACTCACCTGGTATTAAGCTAATTTATACATTAATAACATTTAAATATATTTTTAAATATATTAAACCCTATGTCTTTAAATAATATTTTCATTAAAAAAGTTAAAAGGTGAAACTTAATTTAACAATGTTGTATCTACATATGATATAAGAAAATTCACTTTTTTGATAAATTGCATATTTTGTAATTTATTGCAAAAAATGCGTGTTAGATAAGTAGAAATGTTTTACTGTTGGCAATAAAATTTGACAAAATAACAGATAATAAAATTAAGAAGTGATGAAATGCATACATTTAAAAAATATATATTTTTGGTCCTTTGAATGAGATAGAAACATAAGCCCAATTTGCACGTAACTCTCGCACACAGAAGCATGTATCTTTGTTGGGAAACTGAGTTAAAAAGCAGGTGCTGTAATTACATAGACCACAGAGCGGTCCGCTGCACGAATGTGACAGAGGGCCGCCAACTGTCTCGCAAGTAAAACACGGCGCCGCGCTCCAGCAGCCCGCATGTGGCGGTCGAGTCTCAGCCGAGAGCCCGCTGATGGCCCAGAGAAGCCCCCACCCCAAGTCCCGCTCAAACTGGGCACAGCCGCGGTGTGTCAAGTGCGAGACCTCATACCGGCGTGCGCTGCACTGCCTCATTCAAGTGTCTGTGATTGCAGAGCATCTCTCCCTCGCTCTCAAATTAAATATCAATACCTCCCTATTCATCTCTTTATCTCTATCTACATATATAATATACATCTCTATATCTCCCTATCAACATATATATACATATCTATAACTTTTTATATCCATCTCTATTCATAACCCTTTAATACATCTATATCTCCCAATCTCCCTCTCTCTCTCCTATGTATACATATACCTCTATATATACCTCTATATATAACTATATCCATATATACATATTATTTCATAAATCTGTATATCTCTCTATCTCATTATCTATTTCCCTCTATGTAACTCACTACCTCCGTATCCATCTTTATATCTCTTTTATATTTAATTAAATTTAATTCTGTTATGCGTGCGCAATCATGAACCAAAAACACACGATCTGCCGCTAAACTATATGATATATAGGCCTACACATTTTTGAAACAACTCGCGTGCCACATATTGTAAAATTGTTGTACTGATTCAGAAACCTCAGCGGGTATGCGCATGACAACTCGCCAAAGTTTCATCGCAATCGGACGAACGGTAAAGGAAAATTAATGCATAAGAAAGAAACAAATAAGCATTCATTTATACAATTGTGTGTAAATATATACCTTTGAATTGATTGTGTTTTGAAATTAATTGAAATTCAATTTTGTTAGAGTGGTTAGACCTTGAGTCAAAAAATATTGGCAAAAATTACCTTAAATAAGGATGGTAAAGTTTGCCAAAAATCAATTTTTAAATCATTAAAACGTTCAGGAAGCATAGAAACTACAAGAGTGATAGTCAAGCTAGATTGTTGCTTGGTTCCAAAGAATACGTAGCAATCCACTAGCCTATTAACCTGTTTGGGGTAACTGTTCGTTCCTGGTTACTTTAGAAGTTGGCATCGCACCAGATTGACAACGATGAGGCCACTTGTGGCGGCCTCAGTCGTCTTGGTTATTACTATTACCTTTATTTTGCGTAAAGTTTATTTTAAGATGAGTTAATTTTTTCAATAACATTCTTTATGTGTTTATATTATTAAATGGTGTATGTTATTATTTATTTATTGTAACTTTTTAATCGTATACCTCTTTTATTTTACGTTAAGTACCCTTATTCTGGAGTGGGACTTGCAAGAAATAACCAGAACGATCTAGCGGAGTGAGGGGTGGTAGTAGAGGAGGGGGGTGACGTCAGCTGACGTGACAAGGGGAGGCGACGGCCAGCTGTTTGCAGCGGGGGAGTGTGTGTTTGACCGCCGGCCGCGAAACTACTGGAGGGATAGTAGAATTTGCATCCCAGCGATGAGTAACTGGTGTTACGTTACGTGAATAAGATTTAATATGACGGTAACGACACGACACCTTGGGCGAAGCAACATAAGTGGTGGTATACGAGAACGCGATATTTGGGGGCCTAGTGCACGGGCCACCGATACAGCGCGATGCAAAAGGCGCTAAAAAGTGAGTGGGGTTTACACCCGTAACCCGGCAGTCACCAACTACAGAGGTATGCTTCAGTAACAATTAAGTGCGAGAACTGGATTTTGTACCTTTTGCCCGGCTGGTATGACTTATGGAAGACTTGTTTCAAAGACAGAGTGCGGCGACGGGAATTGCTGGTTGAATTTATCTAGAATGAAGGACGTCACTATTTCGTTTCCCCCCCCCCCCCCCTCCATAATAGACTTTGTGGGACTTTGGAATATAATTAAGTTTAGTGTAAGAGTTTCTGTATACAAATGTCGCTACGTGTGTTGAATTCAATTATAGTAATTTAAATGATATATCGAATTAACCTTTTAGATCCCTTTACCCTATTACAGTACTCAATTTTGAGCATCTTATTTTTGGTAATTCATTATTATAACTATCACAATAGGTTATGCAGGACTGTCGGTAAATTTTGCATGCTAATGATTTATTTTGCGCACTGGCGAAATATTACACCAGTCCATGCGCGTCTGTTGAATTTAATTTTACTACAATTTCAATATCAGCATGGCAGTGGTGACGCGTATACGGGACTGGCGTGGCGAGTGCGGACGTGTGCAACTACCCCGGTATAAGGGGGGTTGGCCACAGGTGCGCCACTCTGCTGCGGCAGTCTTGTTGTTGGGCCTTACTGTGATAGTGCTTCTGAGTATCCGTGAAACGATCAGCCTAGCTATGGCCGTAAGCTGGTTATATAATTTAGGCAAAGCTGAATGGTTGGTTAATATTCGAGCGGCAGGTTTAGTAGTGGCCGAGGACCTGGATATTGACGGGCTCAGGAAAATTTTTTCAACCCATTTGAAAAGTAAATTACGTGTGGAACTTCCCGAAGGTCGAGAGGAGGATGTACTGGGGATTAGTGGGTCGATCAGTGAAAAAATGGGTTGGGTGAATCAAATTGAGAAAAATCAACTGGTAGAATACGTAAACAATATCCCGAAAAAGATACGCGGAGACGCTGGGGAGTTGATTGAGTTTTGTGTGGAAACTGAAAAAGTAAGGGACTTGTGTACCTGGGCTATAGAAGTGGAAAATGTGTGGCAAGCCCGGCGTGATTCAGGGAACTTAAAGAATGATAAAGTAGAAAGGGTGCAGGGTAAATCGTATGGCCCTGGGGGTAGTAAAAGGATTTGTTTTAAATGTGGCTTGGAAGGGCATTACAAGGTAAATTGTCCGAATAGCGGCAATAGTATGTTTAAGTGCAATTATTGTGGAAAAAAAGGCCACGTAGAAAGGTTTTGTTACAAGGCAAAGGCGGATAGGAAAAGGAACGTACCAGAGGAATTATGATGAACTTGTGTTGGACAGCATAATTTTGATCACGTTTGTTAACTAGCTCACTTAACTGCCTTTAGATGGTTAATGGAGTCTCGCTGTATCTTCAATTGTTAAAACATCCACATTGTAATGTTTGCTTTAATAAGTTAAGGAACTGTGTGGCATAAGCTTATTGTTATCCTTTTTTGGTGTTTTAAAATTTTAGATTATTAGTTATGTAATGTTTAGGATACGTTTTGCCTTTTGCATTTATATTTGCATTAGCCATTTTATATACGTATATTTTTGATAAGATTTTTTGGATTGCTACAGCACTTGTTTAAAAGGGTTTGTTTCCGAATGGATTTTTTGGAAGTTAGTACCCTTTAGGATCGTAGCTTTAAAGCTTTTAATGTTATTCCAGATTTTATAAACTGTAAGTTCTTATTCTGTAATAATTATTTTATTTAGTATTTTTTCTCGTTTAAATTTCAATTTAGTTTTTGGGTGATGTAAAACTTTTTTGAGACTTTGGCTGTAGGTCGTGCTTTTTGCCCTTTCTTTGTGCTTTCGAGTCTACTTACTGTTTGCGAGTTTTTCTAGTTTTCTTTCCTAGTCTTTTCGCGTTTATTTCTTCTCTTGTACGTGTTTCTTTGGGTGGCTTTACGTGTCGCGGACCTGATAGTTAAAGGGCTCAAGGAAGTTATCTCTATTTTCTTTTATTTTTATTTGTCGGGGTGGTTGAGGCCACTTGTGGCGGCCTCAGTCGTCTTGGTTATTACTATTACCTTTATTTTGCGTAAAGTTTATTTTAAGATGAGTTAATTTTTTCAATAACATTCTTTATGTGTTTATATTATTAAATGGTGTATGTTATTATTTATTTATTGTAACTTTTTAATCGTATACCTCTTTTATTTTACGTTAAGTACCCTTATTCTGGAGTGGGACTTGCAAGAAATAACCAAAACGATCTAGCGGAGTGAGGGGTGGTAGTAGAGGAGGGGGGTGACGTCAGCTGACGTGACAAGGGGAGGCGACGGCCAGCTGTTTGCAGCGGGGGAGTGTGTGTTTGACCGCCGGCCGCGAAACTACTCGAGGGATAGTAGAATTTCATCCCAGCGATGAGTAACTGGTGTTACGTTACGTGAATAAGATTTAATATGACGGTAACGACACGACACCTTGGGCGAAGCAACATAAGTGGTGGTATACGAGAACGCGATATTTGGGGGCCTAGTGCACGGGCCACCGATACAGCGCGATGCAAGAGGCGCTAAAAAGTGAGTGGGGTTTACACCCCGCCCCGGCATTCACCAACTACAGAGGTATGCTTCAGTAACAATTAAGTGCGAGAACTGGATTTTGTACCTTTTGCCCGGCTGGTATGACTTATGGAAGACTTGTTTCAAAGACAGAGTGCGGCGACGGGAATTGCTGGTTGAATTTATCTAGAATGAAGGACGTCACTATTTCGTTTCCCCCCCCCCCCCTCCATAATAGACTTTGTGGGACTTTGGAATATAATTAAGTTTAGTGTAAGAGTGTCTGTATACAAATTTCGCTACGTGTGTTGAATTCAATTATAGTAATTTAAATGATATCTCGAATTAACCTTTTAGATCCCTTTACCCTATTACAGTACTCAATTTTGAGCATCTTATTTTTGGTAATTCATTATTATAACTATCACAATAGGTTATGCAGGACTGTCGGTAAATTTAGCATGCTAATGATTTATTTTGCGCACTGGCCAAATATTACACCAGTCCATGCGCGTCTGTTGAATTTAATTTTACTACAATTTCAATATCAGCATGGCAGTGGTGACGCGTATACGGGACTGGCGTGGCGAGTGCGGACGTGTGCAACTACCCCGGTATAAGGGGGGTTGGCCACAACGAAAATAAATGATGTGGGCAGCATAGTGTTCTATTGAGAACATAACTCTAGACAGTAGTCTAGAGCAGTGGTTCCCAATATATTTTTGGCCAGGGAACCCTATGATAAAACTTTTCTTTTGGCAGAACCCAGATACCATCAAATGAAGTTATTGACCAATATTTGGGCCTGCTTTATATGACATTTTTCCCGACTCACAGAACACGGAACCCCAGAGTTCTGCGGAACTCCTTTAGGGAACCGCTGCTCTAGAGCATGGCGTACCTACAACCGTCCTGTAGGACTTCCAATGTTTGGCTAGTAACATAAAGTGTGCCTAATTGCTGTGCCGTTAGGTGATTACAGAATATTGATGTAGATATATTTTCAGTACATTATTGTTAGGTTTTAATTCCTTATTCACATATTGATAGTAGGTAGTACACAAAAGTGAGTTCTAAGACTGGTGCCGTTGCGGGGTGTGTGGTGTTTGTCACAATCTTGGATTGTGACGTCACGGCGGCCATCTTGGATGAACTTGACCTGAAAATGAAACAAAATTGACACAAAATTCATCAAAATACCTCGACATTACACTATTTCAAGGGAAAACATTTATTTTTTAAAGGAAAATTTCCCATTTTTCACTTAAAAATACCGTTGGAGCAGACTTTCCACAGAGAGGCGAATTTTCCACGAAAAGGAGAAATTTTACACAAAAGCCTTGACTGTAAAATTGAATATTATTTAATTTTTAACTAAACAATTATGAAAAATAACTACAAAATATAAAAAAAAATGCTACATTCAATATTGTACTTTCTTAATCAATTTGGTTGGAATCCGGGTGAGAGTAAACATGTTATATATTAATAAAAAATTAAAAAATCTTAATTATAATTTTATTAAAATTACAAATATTCCTTCATTACGTCACACCCGACATCTTTGATTCTAAAAACGTTGCATCTTTCGTTACGGTCACCATCTTGGACGTTTATGACGTCATCATTGCACTTTTAGTTACGGTAACGATATTTATAATTTGAATTCTTAATGCTAAAAACTCGAGGAAGTATTAGGCATTATTTATCTCCCCTCGTCGGGCCACGAATGCGACAAGCAACAGTGTCCGCGTTTCTCAGCATCCTCCCAGAGCAACTCACTTACTAGAGCTCAGCTTAGGTTGGCAGCTCCAGTCAGGCCCCATTCTAATGTTCCAGGGCTGTCGGGCATGTATCGGTGCTCGGCCTTAGACTTTTCTCACGAGCCAGCAGATCCCTGCTTCCCTCTTTTCCAGAAATAAAGCCCAGAACCACCTCCCTGGCCATTAATCTCCCTAGGCCGCCGGACATATCGTTGGCTGGCGAACGGCCTGCTTGCGCCATCAACGGGCGCCGAGGCGAACTAACTTACCTTAGTAGCTGGAACGAGGCCTCTACCGGCCGCTACCACAACACTCTCCAGTTCCCTTTTTGCCCGACAGAGCGCGAACCAGTTGGCCCTGTTAGGACCAGGCTTACACAAACCCCCTTGCGAAACTTTGGTGAACTAACACTGAGTCAGTTCCGCCTGTTCCCCGACAGAGCGCACTGTTTCCAGAGTGCGAATAACCTTCGATTCTCCTTAAGTTAGGCTACCGGCCACCTTCGTTATTTTTCTTTCTTTTAGGTGGCGGAGCGAGCCCTTCGCGCGCTATTCCAGCCAATCAGAGGCCAGTTCCCCCACTCCCTAAGCCTCCGGGCATCTGGCCCAAGTTTTAACTACATTCAGCCCTCTAGATCGAGAGATTCGTACTCCTGTCGTCACCGCTGTCACATATTTCCGGAGTTTATCGACTGCGACTTTATTCGCAAGCTATCTCGCCCCGACTTGATTAAGGGATGTGGTCCCTAAAGTTTGGGGGTGTCCCCTAAGTTTTTTTATTTTTATTTTCTAGTTTGCTAATCACCATTAGTGCAGACTACTAGTTAATTTCATAAAACTGGAGAGTGGAAAATTCAACATCCTTTTGACTATAGTTGCCTCTCCATTAAACGTTTTGTCCTAACTTCTCAAATTAGTTTCTATTCTTGACCACTGGATCCCTCTCTTTGGTTCCAGTGTGGTTCAAGAAATGCTCGAAGAGATGGTGCTAAAGCGCAGGGTTTTCTCCGGCTCAAGCCCATTCCTGAAGTCCACTAAATTTACACCTGTCCCTTTGGAGTGAAAGCTGCGAGTACCTCCCGCTTCTAGTCACCGCCCGTGAACAGTCAACGAATAAGTATTGTGAAATCAGATTATAAATAGTTCCACACTGGTTGGGTTAGCAAATTTTTCATGTTATTTTTTGTGAACAAAATGATTGTTAAAATTGTAAAATTTATAATCTATTTGTAATTGATAACTTCTAACGGTCGGGTCCCCCACCATTAATTCTGATCCTTGTAATTTTGTAACTTCAATGTTTACGAAAAAAAAAAAATGAAAACCATTATTAACAATAAAAAGCGTAAGTTTTAAGCAAACTTCTTTTTTTTATTTATTACTTCAAAAACGATCCACTATTCTACTTCCTATTGTGAGAAGGAATTTTTTTTAATGTGTCTCCTTTGTTTATCTCTGAGTATACTGTAGTAGGTTTCGCCCACTTGAAGCAGCTTCCAAGCTTTAATTAACCACACAAGGGCAGTAACACTATCCAGTGAGGATTTGTGTCGGTTAATACCATACGTGCAGAACTCTCTGTCTGCGTGGGTCCTCGTTGCGATTCGAACAGATCTGCGCCCCTGGACAACACAATAAAGTAAATTACACGCCAGTCTGGTTTACCGAGTTGGGGGGGGGGGGGGTTCAATTCTCTAATGCAACTTCAAAACCAACGGTAGGATTATCTGTAACCGAAGTCACTAACCCGTCGCTCCAATCAGGCGAACGCGGCTTGTTTTATGCCGAAACTCCGCCACTGCTCAAATGCAAGAGCACCGAGTGCGTGCCCTAGTGGTTCGGAACCCACTACTATCTCGGAGCCCGTCGTTCTCAACGGAGAGGCGTAAAGCCATTCTTGAAAAAAATTGTTTATTGACGGACGCATAAATAAAGAAACTGAAGACTGATTACCGTAAAGTCAAGTTCATGTTTTTGTTTTTGTTGTTTTTTTGCCTACAAAAGATTTCGATGGACCACGCAGGACCGAAATCTAGACGGCATGGTGTGGGTCCACTTGCTTCACACCCGCTGGTGCTAGACGTGCTGTGGCCATTACCAGCGAACTGAACACATCAAGGTAAATGGCCATCTGGACTGCCCACTAGGTTACCTCGTGGCTTGCATCAATGAGAAAAGTGGCCCACCTTTGAAAAGCTATTTCAAGTTTAAAAAATTTTGATGAATCTGTCAGGTTAGCTTATTTTAATCTGCTGTTTTAAAGTATGAACAAATGAAGACCCTCTTATTTATTTCTGGTTATCAAATGAGAATTTGTTTTGTGCTAGATTTTTATTACTGGCATTTAAGCAGTATATGGAAATGGACGGCTATATTAGAAGCGGTGAAGAGTAGGCACAAGTGAAGTGTCAACAGTACCAGCATTCGGGCGAGCAAAGTGGTCCCTGCTGCCTGATGTGTGGCGGGCCAAGGTGGGTCCACCACCGAAACAAAGGCTTTAGCTCTTACGTATCATTGAAGTCCACAGCCATATCATTATAAACTGACTCATTAAACAATACAAAGCAGAGAATTTATGGAAGAGATTTACGGTGGCCTGTTAAGCTACTGCTGGCTTACGCTTTATGTCAAAGAAAAACTTCAATAACGGCTAAAAGTACAAATACATAAAACACGGAGAACAAACCAAAATCATCTGAATGCCTGGACAGCACAGATAATTCCGCGGAATGAATTTTTTTTTTCTTTCTAATACTTTCCCAAATCCTACGTTATGTCGAGGCATTAAACAATTGATATTAGCTGGTTTATAATGGTTCTTCGTGTGATTATGTATTCAAATTTATTTTCCGTTCTACGTTTTTTTTCTATTACATAAAGAGCACACCAGCTATAGTATATGTCCATACATATGGTTGTCAGTCAATCTGCCCTACTGAAAGATTCATTAAAAAGGTATTACAGCATTTGCATGGCATGATTTTGGGAAAAGATACGAAACTAAAATCTAGATGGATTAACAAGGTTTTGAACGGAAACCTACCGCTTATGAGAGAAGCTTTCGAGCTTAGTGCTACCTGCCGCGAAAGTGAAACATCCAAAGTGCCTGCACCTACGTAACATGTTGGCTTGAGTTAGCAGTAAAACTTAGAAAAAGAATGTTTGAAACTGTAGTGAAAATATATCTTAAAACCTCAAGACTTCGCTTTCCATGATAGCTTATGCCTCAGAGTTTTTTTTTAGGTAGCTTTCAAAATAACTTTTTACAGTATATTAAATAGACTCAGTAGAAAATACTCTCGCAAATCGATAAATATGTGGGGAAGTCATGTGAAAATTTATGAAGAAAAGTTCTCAAAAATAAAAGGCCAGCTGTACTTGTAGCAGTGAATCTGAAAATAATACATAACCTAACTACTAAACAACTTCGCTCGATGAACTTTATATGTATATTTATAAACAATTGGCACGATAATCTTACTCGAGTGAAGTGAAACGGACAGCATTTATGCTAGTCCAACATGTGTCTGTTAGCAGATACGGCATGAGTATGGAATACTTAATATCCAAAAAATTACACTCTTATATATATATATATATATATATATATATATGTGTATATATATATACTATAGTACGGTTTTTAACTGTTATAATCTAAAATATGACTTTCAGAAAACCATTTATTCGGTCTCGTCTTCACTCGGTGGTGAAATGTGCTAAGGTTTAACTCTCACAAGATAAGAGTAGTATGTAAATGGGCATACTGGCGCAGGCTTCAGGCTGTGGATGGTGTGGAGTGGGATTGTCGGTCCGCCATATTGGATTGTGACGTCACGGCGGCCATCTTGTATGAGTGTAACGTGACACAGCGTAACGGGACACCGCGTAACGGGACATAACGTAACGGGACAAGTAGATCACGGCGGCCATTTTGGATCCGCCATTTTGGATCCGCCATTTTGGATGACGTCATTGTGTTCTCGAAAATTCCGGCGATGTGTTTTCCGCCATATTGGATGATGACGTCACCGTTGCAATTTCCGTTACGGCCGCCATCTTTAACTTTTTTATTTATTATCCGATTTTAATGAAATTTTTTTTAAAAATTATAAAAAAAATTAAATAATAAAATTTTAATAAATTATTAATAAAAAATTGTACTTTTACGACACGGAGTTCGTAGTCCTCGGTTCGAACCCGGTGAGGGCAAAAAAATTAAAAATGGTGACAGGCTCCTTCCTCAATGGTGGCTGCAGGCAGACTGACTCCCACCACTTTTTTTCAAAGCATATATATCGTCACCTAGTATGAGGTCATGTACGCCATCTTGAAATTTGGACGCCATCTTGAAAATCTTTATTTATTATCCGATTTTAATGAAAAAAAATCCAAAATTCATCAAAAAATTAACGTATTTGAATTCTGTTTGATTATATCGATGTAAGTCCTTGGTTCGATTCCCGGCGAGAGTAAACGGTCGATCCTTCCTCCATGAAAGCTACCTAGACTGATCTACCACCACCAGTACCAAGGTATATATCATCAACTGGTATGACATCATGTCCGCCATCTTGTCTTCATCCGCTAGAGACCACCATCTTGTTTTCGTCAGCTAGAGTGTGCCGATACCATGTAGTATAATTATCTGGTCACTAAACTTGTGTCCTCAACTGTTGACATTGAACATTGACCTTGAACTTTGACCTTGACCTTGAAATTTGACCTTGACCTTGAAATTTGACCTTGAACTTTGACCTTGACCTTGAACTTTGACCTTGACCTTGAAATTTGACCTTGACCTTGAAATTTGACCGCCATCTTGAAAATCCGTAATTATTTAGCTAGAAATTCGGGAAAAAGTTCAAAATTCATTAAATAAATTTGTAATCTATATACTGATTGAATAGATCGACTAAGGTCCTTGGTTCTATCCCTGACCGATACCAAACAACTTTAATACTTTAAAAAAGTACCACTAAAGTGACAGGTTTGAGAAAATAAAAACGCAGCAAGTTCCTTTAAAAAATACTTTTATTACATACATACTACACTACTACAAGTACAAAAAAATACACAGACAAATTACTAAAGCCTTGTGGATTTCTCGACGTCTGCATCTGCCACCCACGAATTGAAGCGAGGTGGAAAGCCCCACCACTTGACGTAGGACAGTCCATTTCTTCGTTTTATAATCTTCTCCACCAAGTACGTATCGGGATACAACGTAGGCTGAATCTCTTCGGCATAGAAGCCGCCATGGATAGGTTTGTGGTCCAAATCTTCGAGGTAGTAGGTCCTAGGCTCAGATTCACGAACATGTGTCACACGGAAAAGTTCGGGACTCCAGTTCGCAGTGAAACCTTTCTCGAAGATACCTTTCTGCTTGGAGATTCGCACAATGTCGCCGACGTTAGCTTTACGCTTTCGTGGATCTTTCTTCTTCGTGTTGGGAGAAACTGTTTGAAGCAAGCGATTATCCTTTACGTCCTTTGGCTTCATTTTCGTGGTAGAATGCACCGTGGAATTATACTCGCACTTAACTTTCTCGATAGCATTTTTTATAATGATGATGTAAGCTATCGAGACGTGAAATTAGTTTATTACATTTTATACACTGAAATTGTATTCTTTGAGCATTATTCTGACAGCTGCTTCTTTCATGTCTGCGCACATTCGTAGGTTTAGTAAAAGATGCGTCACAATATTTGCATTGATGCGCTGTACGCTCTTCATTAATTGATGTCTGGAATGCAGATGGTGAAACTTCAGCTGATTATGGAACAGCACGTATCGTTGTCTCCTCTGCAGCAGGTATCGGGATCTCCACCGCCGCCGTGGTCTCCTCTGCAGTCGGTATCGGGATCTCCGACTCCATCATCGTTGCTGCCATCGAGGTCCCAGCTGCTGTCGGTAAACATTCTATTCCGGTCGACATAACTAAATCTCACGAAACTTAATGGAGAGAGCACGTCCGTACTGCACCGCGACCAGAGGTGAACTGCGGGTCCAGTCGTCTGAACCTCGCTTATATACCCGTGGTCTACTGGTATACCTCATGAGTCAAAATAATGTCTGTATTTAAAATTATTTTTTTTTCCTATTAGGTACCTAAAAATTGTAGAAATAAAAAGCATACGAGTTCAAGTTTTACACATTAATTTATAAAAATTACACAAATACATATTAGGTTAAGGAATCAAGCATTTTCACAAGCAAAGTCTTTAATGCCGCACGAACTGACACGTCGACTCCGGTCCCAACTGGTTCGTTGACTCCGGTTCCAACTGGTTCGTTGACTCCGGTTCCAACTGGTTCGCAGGCCACAGGATCAGGAACACAGGTTTCCAGCTGGTCATCTTCTGTGACGTTGACAACTCCGACAAGACATGGTCGATGACGTCTGTGACCACTTCTACGCCTGGGCTTTGGCTCAGTGCTAGTTGGGACAGATTCACTGCCTGAACTGCGACGACGAGACACACACCGTTTGGACGTCTGCGTAGAAGCATCACAGGTCGCAACAGGTTGCAACACGTCCATGTTTGGTGTTGCACGTGCAGACGAGGCGACTACCTCAGCGATGCCGGCAGGAAGGATTGTGTGTGGTCTCATGTGATAGACGGCACAGTTTCCAGGTTCGCAACAAGCTACCAGCTGCTGAGTCGGTTCGTAGGACACAGGAAAGTGCGCAAACCGCCAATGCTGAGCACCTCCATCACAGGTTTCTGTATATGTACGTAGATATCCGGAATCCCAGTAGCTGTACTCGACACTGCTGAAGCTAGGTCTTGCGCTCACGTACACGTTAGCAGGATGAAACGTAAACATCTTCTTGCAGGTCGAACGTCAACTGAAGGCACGTACGTATGTACGCCATTTATATATGCAGACTCCTACTAACATTGTGTGTGCCATTTCTGCATTAGCTGCGAGTTTGTACAGGCAGAGACACGTTCAAACTTGTCAAATGGCTGCATGTCGTATATTGCACTAAGCTTGCGCAGGGAAGGACAGCCGTAGTCGGTCTGTATATCTACGATTTCAGCTGCTCCAACGTCGCACAGTTCTCGTAGCCATTTCTTCTGTTCGGGTCCGGCAACGTAGATTATTTCGTTTTGAACTAGTAAATCTCCAATAGTGTTTTTTACTTGGTGGTACGGAATTTTTCCTTCGTCCCACTCTAGTCCGTGATAATATTTACATAGCCATTCGTTCGACCGTTTACTTTTTTCGTCTAGTAGTTTCCACGGATACGGAGGTCGGAAGCTGCGGGTTCGAGTCTTGTCTCCAAAGGTGACGCTAATTTCCTTGAGCACGAATCCATTTTGACTCTGGAAACCTTGCAGGTTGCAGTACATCTTGTCGCTAGCAATGCTCGGTCGTAACTAAATTATTATCGAAAACGAAACAGTATTTATGTCAGAATTTTCACAAGTTTGTCTCGACAATTGTACGAAGCAAGCCGATCGTGAAGTATCAGACAAAAAGCATAGGTGTTTAGTGGAATATTTCCGCTAGTCGTTATCTCGATCCTACAGTCGATGATGTTTGAATTTATTCGATCATCCTGTTTGGAAACGTCAAACACCATTAACGGTGCCTTGTTCTTGAAACTGTCGGGACTCAGTATCGGTGACTGTCTCCGCCCATAGTAAGCTTGCTGAAACTTGGCATACATTTGATATGCTAGAAGGAATCTTCCACTTTCAAAGCCCATGTTCATGTGAACGTACGGATAACTTTCGCTGTTTAAAAATATTTTTACATTACGTATTTGACAGTTATCGAATACGGAGCGACTTACTCCTGCATTGAGCTGTCTTCCGGTCTGAAGCCCGACGATGATGTATCTTGGTTTTTCCGTAGCGAAGCTGGACTTTACTATCCAATTGATACGCTGACTATGAGGCAAGCCAGGATAAGTTTCCAGGCTCCAGGATCGGAATGGCACATCGAAATTCTTGCCATTTTCTATGTTCTTCAACATCTTGACTCGTTCAACGGTGCTCACTTGGATGTGGGGCAGCATCCACTCGATAGACTGTAGTGTTAGCGAGACATCTTGAGGGTTTTCTGCAGCGGCGACAATTGCATTAATGTGCGTGTTGGCTAGAAGCAGTACGAGCTCTTGTTTCGAATTAATGATTATATGCTTGTAGTCCTCAGCGAATCCAAGAAGCATGGACAGAGGAACACAAACTTCGAACTTCCCTTCGGCATAAACCGGAAGCTTATATTCATCCTCGAGAGCCCAACCGGCCATCTTTGCAGCAGACAGTTCATTTGGCGTGAGTGAAAGGTAATTTTTCATAGCAGATGTTATGCCTACATCTCTCGTCTGGTCTACCTCGACACCATTGAGTACATAAGTAATGCGCTCGATTAGGTGAAGAATACCATTGCAGGATATTGACGTCGTTGTCGGATGCGTACCATCCGCTTTTGTAAGCGTGCCTCTTATACGTAGAAATGACTGCGAAGGTAAAGTACAAATATCTTGGTGCTGTACTGCAATGCGTACTTCCGATGGTAGTGCGTACGGTCCGAGCAGGAAAGGCTGGTACTCGTGCAATTCCATTTTCGTAATGCTGTCATCAAAAATGACTGGATCTTCCACGTTGAGGATTTCGTCTTCCATATTTATTCGGCACTTGTCCAATACTGAGAAGATACTTTATGTTGTCAGGTGTTAATGCACCGATGTCTGGTAGAGAACTGTTCTTGTTCACGCCAATACGATTTCTTTTATAACTGTTCGGTGTTACGAACTTTATGCCCATCGCTTCAAGTGCAGACGTAATGTAATTTCTTCGTCTTGAAAATTCACCAATCGTCCTCGCTGGTCAACGATTCGGACGACGACTTCGTGTGCGCACTTCACGACGACTGGAACGTAAATGATACTTTGCGGCACTTCGACCAGTTTATATCCTGGCGGGACCATCGGCGAAAACTCGTGCAGCTTGTTGCTTAGTCTTCCGTTGAGATACGTTCCACTTGCCAAATTACAGTTTATTCTTATGACATTCACAGGCAAAATGTTTACTGCGCGTGTAGATTCGTACGTTCTTCCCGTATCATAAACATTTGATTCGAATCCGAGCATCGTACCTATGGTGCCAGGTTTCGTAAAGTCGACATTTTCACTGCATGTTAGAATGCTTTTTTGAGTGTTTGGATTTCCACGCAGTTGAAAGTCTACATCCTGTGGTAACATATCCCTGATGTAATTTGCAATGTCGTCAATTTCGTAAGAGCCAACAGGTAACCGTATTTCATGAGCGGTCCCATCACTTTTCAGGAAGCAGATCTTGCAATTTTCTTCGTCGATATTAGGTATGGCATTAAACGTTTGAAAATCTATGAGCCCGATGCTCCATTCTCCGTCTAAATCCAGAGGCGGGAAATGAACCGCCCGCAGCTCAGATGCGTGACCTGTCAGGGTAAGTGTTATCGACATGACTAATAAATTAACATCACTGCACAACCTTTAAGTAGCAATTTTTATTTGTCAGCTAATTTTTGTTTGTTAAAAAGCGAAGATACAAGTGTCCGCAGTTTGTTTGATTAGGCTTCTGTTCCGTTTCGTAATTGTAAAACAACGTAGTGGACCGGCCCAGGTACTGTCGCAGTTCGGGCGGAGGGCGTAAATTTCCAAAACTGTCGTAGTAAGTAGCTTTTTTTCCAGACTTTATGTACGCCACCCAGTGCGTGCCGCGACCCGCCGACGTGTCTTAATTAATTATGGCGCACTCACGTGTCTTTGGCTTGCTGGGCAAAGTGTCTCGCATAAACACGCCGCGGAAATTTGGTATTTTCAGTTTGCGTGCGTACTTTATTAAATCTACGTTGGTGAGCGGTCGTTTCGGTAGGGAACTTAGGATTTTCTCTTTACACGTTTCTTTCTCATGCCTCGTCCTGTCTTGTGAGGATGCAAGTACAGTCCTGCGCCGTTTTTTTTACCGATGGCAATGGCTTCCATGCTGGCATTGTGTCGCTGTGCTTCTTTTAACTGCTTGCGCTCATTCTTCGAAGTGTTGACTGCCCGCACTATACCGCTCGTTGCACCGATAAGGCCTCCGAGAGCACCCAACGCAGGCAAAAGCAAAGGAAGAAATCCTCCTATAATCTTCTTGTCGAGAGTCTGTAGTTTTTGCTTGGCTTTTTGCACGCCTGCACCGATCTTGCGCTTCTTGGTCTTGCGTGAGTTATTCTTTGATTTGATGTAGCTGGTTCGACGAGCACCCAGTCCTAATTTCGTCTTTGCGTTCATGATCTTAGATACGCCCCACGCTGCGATTTTCTCTCCTAGTCCCGCGTTCGACGATTTACTTATATCTTCGGCTTCCTGTGCCAATATCTCGTCGGCCCGGTGCCTGGATTCCAGATCCTTGCTTAATGAATATGCAATATCGTGCTGCTTGCACTTTTCGTCGAGAGAATTAATGCCCACGTCACCACGAGCTAACCTTTTCGCTAGTTTCGTGCCGGGGCCGCAAAATCTGTAGCCGGGAATGTGTAGCTCGAATGGTAGATTGTTTATCAGAGAGTTCACGAGTCCTGCGCCGATGTGTTTTTTGTTCTTACCTCTTCGAGTCATTACGCTCAACTGACCATAAAGTATAAATGTGTTTGATTTTATACAATTACTTTAGTACAATGCAGGTCGTCAAGCAAGACGTGTGTTTGCCCGTGCGCATTACGCAAGACGATGTATTTAGTGCGCGTGAATCACGACATGGCTTACTGTTGCCTTCTGCCGTACGTTGCATAATGGCGGGTCCGTCCAACTGCGGTAAAACGTGTGTTTTACTGAGTTTACTGGAGGAACCAAATGGTCTTCGGTTCGAGAACGTTTACTTGTATTCCAAGTCGTTGCAACAGCCAAAGTACCAGCGCCTAGCAACTGTTCTACGATCTGTGGATGGTCTGGAGTATTTTCCGTTTAGCGATAATACCGATGTTGTACCTCCAAGCGAAGCAAAAGCCAATTCCGTGTTTGTTTTCGACGATGTAATGTGCGAGAAACAAGGCATAATACAAGAGTACTTTTCCATGGGCAGACACGCCAAGGTAGACTGCGTATACCTGTGTCAGACGTACAGTCGTATTCCAAAACATCTCCTACGAGACAACGCAAATGTCATAGTTTTGTTTCGCATGGACGAACTTAATTTACGCCACGCTTATGATGATCACGTAAACACCGACATGACATTCCAGGAATTCAAAGACATGTGCTCCTTGGAAAGAAGAACACGGATTCCTAGTTATAGTCAAAGACTGGCCTCTATATAAGGGCAGGTATAGACGAGGTTTCAATCAGTTTATCGCCAAACATAAGTCATAGCATTTCGAAATTCGGTCGTAGCAGTCGAGACTTACGTACTGCTCTCAAGTCTCATGACGACGTTATCCGCAAATACATTTCGCTACTGGCTCAAAAGGTAGAAAGTGTAAAAAAAGGAATTACTAGAGTATCTCGTAGCCATAGACCAGCGTGTGGAAGCCTCGGATTCTCGCATTCGCGACATGATCGAAGTATCGAATGCACAAAGACGGGACGATCTGAGGACTTTTCAAAGTAGTCTGAAAGCATCACTATCTCAATCGTCAACAAATTCAGATTTGGCCAAACACAAGAAAGAAGTTTCTGCGATCGAATAAAAAAGTATAAAAGGAGGTCTTGCAATAAGTTTTCAGCCAGTACAATGTCGGACCTGGCCAGTGACCTTCATCGAGCTATACAGTCTGTTCGCGAAAAATATTTACTTGCTAGACGAACCAGACTTGCACGTGAGATGGAAAATGAGGAGATATTTAAACCAATCACTAGTCGCCTCGACGAACTTAAAAACAAGGAAGAACCAGCCTTCATTGTGAAGACAGAAGTTGAAGATGAAATGCCGACTGTAAAGAAGAGAAAGTATGAACCAAATCGAGAAGAAGAGGACTTAACAAGTACAGAGTCCATGCACAAGAAAAAAATACCGAAAAAGGGACATCAAGTTAATGCAATGGTCCGACCATACCTGATATCGTTTACGAGCCGGAATAATGACACGACCTACTGAGTGTACAGAAAACATAATAAATGGTTCCTCGGTGCTAAAGAAATAGACTTTCTACCAGGAAATATCGTGCGCGTAGCAGAGTTCAAAACGCGCGGGACTCCGGGTCTGTACGAATTGCTGTTTCGCAGGGAGCCTAAAGGATATTCTCACAACGACTTACAAGAGTACAAAAAACTGCTAGAGCTAACCAATGCACATTTTCGCGATAACGATCCAGATAGTGGTGTATATAAAGATGTAGATCATGAAAAAATCGACATTCTCGCTAATCTCTTCAGTGAACTAACAATACATGGCGAAGGTTTAAAAAAGCTAGAAAGTGGTCAGATATTTGACTATGTATATTGGGACGACCCTAATGAATTAGTTGATCGCCTTAGAATTCTACATGCATCGCTTAGTGTAGGAAACTATTCGCACATCAACGAAATAGTCTCCATACTTGAAGAACTGAAGGAAGCCGGATACATACAATGAGTCGAACCGGAATCGCTCGCGAACTTCATGCTCCTGCTAGACGGAAATACCTTCGTCGCAAAGTCATAGTTCGTGGAATTGATGATTTATTCCAGGCGGACCTTGTTGAGATGATACCGTATTCCCGATTGAATAAAGGTTTCAAGTACATGTTGACAGTCATCGATGTTTATAGCAAGTTCGCTTGGGCTAGACCTGTCAAATCAAAGACTGCAACTGACGTAGCCAAGGCCATGAACAATATTTTGCGTGATGGCCGTGTACCGTCGCACCTGCAAACGGACCTCGGGAAAGAATTCTACAATGCGACCTTCAAGGCTTTGATGAAGAAGTATGGCATCAAACACTACTCTACATTTAGTAACGTCAAAGCCTCCGTTGTCGAAAGGTTTAACAGAACTTTGCGTTACAAGATGTGGCGGCAGTTCACGGCTAACGGAAATTACAAGTGGCTTGACATCTTGCCGAAACTAATAAGCGAGTATAATTCCACGGTGCATTCTACCACGAAAATGAAGCCAAAGGACGTAAAGGATAATCGCTTGCTTCAAACAGTTTTTCCCAACACGAAGAAGAAAGATCCACGAAAGCGTAAAGCTAACGTTGGCGACATTGTGCGAATCTCCAAGCAGAAAGGTATCTTCGAGAAAGGTTTCACTGCGAACTGGAGTCCCGAACTTTTCCGTGTGACACATGTTCGTGAATCTGAGCCTAGGACCTACTACCTCGAAGATTTGGACCACAAACCTATCCATGGCGGCTTCTATGCCGAAGAGATTCAGCCTACGTTGTATCCCGATACGTACTTGGTGGAGAAGATTATAAAACGAAGAAATGGACTGTCCTACGTCAAGTGGTGGGGCTTTCCACCTCGCTTCAATTCGTGGGTGGCAGATGCAGACGTCGAGAAATCCACAAGGCTTTAGTAATTTGTCTGTGTATTTTTTTTGTACTTGTAGTAGTGTAGTATGTATGTAATAAAAGTATTTTTTAAAGGAACTTGCTGCGTTTTTATTTTCTCAAACCTGTCACTTTAGTGGTACTTTTTTAAAGTATTAAAGTTGTTTGGTATCGGTCAGGGATAGAACCAAGGACCTTAGTCGATCTATTCAATCAGTATATAGATTACAAATTTATTTAATGAATTTTGAACTTTTTCCCGAATTTCTAGCTAAATAATTACGGATTTTCAAGATGGCGGTCAAATTTCAAGGTCAAGGTCAAATTTCAAGGTCAAGGTCAAAGTTCAAGGTCAATGTTCAATGTCAACAGTTGAGGACACAAGTTTAGTGACCAGATAATTATACTACATGGTATCGGCACACTCTAGCTGACGAAAACAAGATGGTGGTCTCCAGCGGATGAAGACAAGATGGCGGACATGATGTCATACCAGTTGATGATATATACCTTGGTACTGGTGGTGGTAGATCAGTCTAGGTAGCTTTCATGGAGGAAGGATCGACCGTTTACTCTCGCCGGGAATCGAACCAAGGACTTACATCGATATAATCAAACAGAATTCAAATACGTTAATTTTTTGATGAATTTTGGAATTTTTTTCATTAAAATCGGATAATAAATAAAGATTTTCAAGATGGCGTCCAAATTTCAAGATGGCGTACATGACCTCATACTAGGTGACGATATATATGCTTTGAAAAAAAGTGGTGGGAGTCAGTCTGCCTGCAGCCACCATTGAGGAAGGAGCCTGTCACCATTTTTAATTTTTTTGCCCTCACCGGGTTCGAACCGAGGACTACGAACTCCGTGTCGTAAAAGTACAATTTTTTATTAATAATTTATTAAAATTTTATTATTTAATTTTTTTTATAATTTTTAAAAAAAATTTCATTAAAATCGGATAATAAATAAAAAAGTTAAAGATGGCGGCCGTAACGGAAATTGCAACGGTGACGTCATCATCCAATATGGCGGAAAACACATCGCCGGAATTTTCGAGAACACAATGACGTCATCCAAAATGGCGGATCCAAAATGGCGGATCCAAAATGGCCGCCGTGATCTACTTGTCCCGTTACGTTATGTCCCGTTACGCGGTGTCCCGTTACGCTGTGTCACGTTACACTCATACAAGATGGCCGCCGTGACGTCACAATCCAATATGGCGGACCGACAATCCCACTCCACACCATCCACAGCCTGAAGCCTGCGCCAGTATGCCCATTTACATACTACTGATAAGTATTAATAATTTTTATTTTTCTTGTGAACTAAGGTTAAATTTAATACTCAGTTTAGTATGCAAAAGTAATTTATTTGACATTGCCATTTAAAAAAATAAAGTGGTTTTCGGAGGCTTTGGATGGGATTTACAATAATAAATATTAAAATAAACATTCTGACTTCCAGCTTTAAAAAAACATAGTTTTGTGTTAGATAATGAACTTCTTGCTTCTTTCTTCTTCGTTATAGTTTAAACGTGGTTTAATTTTTATTATTTCTAACAGACAGTGCACATATGTGATACGTTGTATGCAGCTAATAGACTTGCTTTGCAGTGAAGTTAATTATCAAGGATCTGAAATCATTTTTAAATAAACAAGAGTGCATATGACATCTTCCACTCGATGGTGTTTTTTCTTGAAGATGGCTAGAGTTGGGTTATTCAGAGGTAAATAAGAAGTGAATTCTACAACAGATAAAGTTCAAATATGAATTTTGTTTTTAATTTATCGCTTGCATATTTATCGATTAAAAGTTTGTTTCGTTTAATATTATAACAGAATTTTTTTAAATAACTGCAAAAAAATCCGAATGAAAATGGCTATTTGAAATATCAATAAAACAATTAGTGCCTGAAAATATCCAGTAGGCACGATGCTACAATCTTTTTTAAATAACAAGGAGTATAAAAAAATTGTACAACCCACAAGTGCGAAGTGTCATATTATTTGGAAGATTATGCCACATTTGGTTTTAAATGTGATTCAAATAAAACAACTGACAAATGTATCTTGTAAAATTTAGTTACTTATAGCATGTCGGGCATTATATAAAAGAAATGGTAAAAAAACTTAGCAAGGATATTACAAGACGCACCACCATTTCTTGCGTTACTGAAAAAGTAAATATTAATAATGTTAAGTGATTGAATTTTACAAAGACTGAGCGAGGTTTATATGATTGGATATATTGCAGTACAGCGTGGTAAATGCATGCAGTCTTTATTTATAATTTTTAAGAATTTTTTTTTGAAATATTTTAAACTCGAACATTAATTTGTATGTAAATAATGTAATTTTGAAACAGTGAAACAAGTATTTGAGGAGATATGCGCGCCACGTTTTTTTTTTATTCGAAGGCGATATCCTGCAGCACAAGTTGAGGAAGTTTTTTTAATAACGGGCGGATATTGAAGGTCCCGCGCGCCACCCCTTGGCATCCCCAGACAGGAACTATATACTCCGCGGGAAGAATGTAATCCCGAACCCTCTCCCCCCCTTATCCACCCCCCCCCCTAGCGGCGGCAGCCATCACACAGCGCCAATGCCGCATTGCTTCTGTACATGCCGGCGAATCAACAGTGTTCCCTGGAAGTCATTAAGAGAAAAAATTAAAAATAAACATTTTAAACAAATACACGGTCATGTAGAACTATTTCAAACATCTTCTCCCGTTTCAATGAAATCAATGCAAAATTATTAATATTTACTCTTCAACTAATTTTTTTTCACCGCTCATGAATAATTGGGCCAGCAGAAAAAAAAACATGGTTAAAATGTCTAGATGGTTGATATGTGCTGTGAAGTTATTTTAAAAATTAAAATTAATGTTTGTCTACAGAATTACCTACTCATTGTCGATAAAAACAGTTCTTGAAATAAACCAGATTTTTACTACGCATCAAGGTTTGCTTCCATATATAAATAAATTCTTGTTTCAATAGCATAAACTTAAAAATTCTTTCTTTGCCTTTGTTACAAAGATTTATGCAATGTAATACAAACATCATATTACAAAACTTTTACCTAGTTATTAATTTGTTCGTGTGATTATTTTACGGTTTTCAATTTCTGTAAACTTTTGAATCTGTAAATTTCCAGTAACGTTAATCACTACAAGCTGTAAAGGCAGACATGTGTTTACAGAAAGTAATCCCAATGTTTTTTATATTACAACTCATATTCTAGCAGCCAGTGTGAGTTAAAAAACTGAGTCGCAATGCTGGAGAGGAAATGCTTACTGGACATTCCAACTAGTCGTTCATACAATTACGTATTGGAAAACTTATGTATCCGAGTGATTGTTAAAAGTCACTTCATTAAAGCTGCAAAATTATTTGATGAAAACGGTAAATCAGTAGAAATTTGAAAATGCGTGTTGAGACAATAGTTTCGCCTTGAGGAACTGGTGCAATGAGTAGCCTAGGGTCAGTCCATGATTCTGCGTGTGTCTGCGACTAGAGACCGGGCACAGCACGTCTGCGGGACGCTGCCACACTTGGCATCAGCGCATGGACGACCGCGGACGGGGCTCCATGCATCATGTTGCATCGTGTTTGCAAACAGGGGCGAGCCGACTGCACGGTGCGGCGTTGCCACATCTCGCCGCTCCAGCCGTTTTCCGCCCGCTAACCACCAAGACAATGTGGCCAGACACGTGTGAGTGCTGGAAGGTGAATGTTCTTTGTGTTTCATCTCTCTCGTATACTTACATGCATGCCTGTTCTTTAAGTGTCATTTAAAACCATATAGAATATTGAGAAATACTTCATGGTTATTGTTACATTAAAACTATGTGCTTTTCTTATACACGTTGTAGTACACAGCAATAAATTTGTTATTTACTTTTAACTTATAACTTTTTTAAATCTGATAGTTAAATGTAAAACTTAAACGGGAAATTATTTAAAAAATGCATGTTCGGGATTAATTGAAATTACAAAACCACACCTATGATTTTTTTAATACCGATTAAAATAAAAAACAAATTTCGTGGCGGAGATTTATTTTCGTTGACCTATACATAATTAGATCACTTATTTTTGTTGATAACCCGTGAAAAGTACACCTACCTATAGATGTTTTAAAATATGCAAGAAATAAAAAAATTGTCCAATAATGTGACCGCGGTTAGCATTGTTATACGTGTTTTCATGACCAAATCGTGTTCACACTCGTCACTCGTCACCAATAAAACGCAGGCGGATGACTGCACGTCGTTATTTAGCCGCAGGAGAGCGTGAAATGTGCCGTCGTTTCGAAAATTTTGACTTGTTGTTGGGAAAACAAACTTGTCAAGTTCGAGCGCTGCCCGCTGAAACCCGCCCCACCAATCAGCGGACACGAAGCTGCTCCAGTGTGTTCGTGTTGCAGGGACGACACTGAACAACTGCTGGAGGCTTCCCGCCGCATCCTGACACTGTTCCCAAGCGCACAACTGCTTGAAGCCAGCTTGAGTTCGTGCTCACACTGTGGGTTAAAACCTTGAACACAATCTCTTCACAGGGGTGCTGACCATCGTATGGCTTGGAGCCTCGTTAACATGTCCAATGTAATTTTTTTTTCCCAGTTGACTAGATGAACGTTCTATTCTAGTTGTATTTGTTGTGATAAATAATCATAGTAGACTTCTTGATACAGTCACTTTGCTTTTGAGTAACAATACAGTGAACTATAGCTAGATAACTTTTTTTTCACCAGCAGTGTGAATTAGTTTCGTTTTAATTCAACGGAAAAAAAAAATCCCGTGTGGGTGGAGATTATTTTTTTGGAATTTGTCTTCCTGACATGTTAGTGCTTTACCTGTCACTTTGTTATTCACCCCTAATTCAGGCTCCCTCAAAGGTTGTGTGTTCTGCTTTCCTAACCAGTTTTCAGCTTACCTTCCCTATTTGTTATTAGTACTTTGGCTGGTCCATATGTTTGAGAGAAGGAGTTGGGATGACTTGGCTAGACTATGATCTTGGAATGCCAGTTGGAAATAGTAGCCTACTGTTGCTTGGAATGGTCTTATTTCGTGTCAGACTGTGTGTTGTGAGTGTAGATTCCTGCGAGTGTCTTCAAAATTCGGTAATTAAAAATGCTTAACTGCATAATCATTTCGATCCTTTGGTGGACGAAAAATTTCCTGATAAATGAGGTAGATTTTTTTTATTTTCATAAAGCTATTAAAATACCTGCTTTAAGTGTGCACCTTGTCAAGTCACTGAAACATGCCTAGGGCTTCTTTCCACCTGATTATAACCCATCACTTTCGGCAAAGCATCTAAGATAATCCTGAGGAGACTTCCCTTATACTTTATTACCCACCATGCCTTGATTGGGTAAAGCACCCTCCTACAGGGAAGTAGTTTGCATGGTCAGAGAGCATGCCAAGGGTCATCATGCGCCACTACACACTGTTACCAATTGTTTATGTAACACAAAAGATTTCCTGAATAACTTCATGTTCTTACGTTTACGGTTGAGGGGGGAGGGGAAATAGCTTTTTTCTGTTATGCTCCGGTCTCTCTCCGATGACCTGCGAGATAATTAGTTGTCGTAACACTGCCGTATGCGGACGTGTCTCTTTGGCAACTGCCTTACTGGATTGCGCATCCCTTGCTGTGTGTGTCATAAAAGTAAGGTTAGTTGGTGTGACATCCCAATAACTAGGTTATTTTGATGTGCTTACAACAAACCTATAGCTACGCAGATACTATGCCTGTGGTACTATAGGAGCGTTGAATTTTCAATTTGGTAGCAAATGGAATGTGCTCACGGCTCGCACCTGACGTTCCGAATCTCCGTGGCTATTTGCATTACATGTTTAAACATAATGGGCATTAATATTTTATAATATTTTTCAAACAATAATATTACTGCTATGTGCTGCCGCAAAAAAAGTTTGGTATCGCTCTTCTTAGTGTTGAATAATTTTATACCAAGAGACGACAAAAATAAATATTGTTTGGTTTTTGTTTACTGTAAGTTGCATAGGACATGTCTTAAAATAAGTTTCCTTAAAACGAAAATACATTCATTTTAAACCATTGTATAAACCTTCCAAAATTGAAAATTTTCGGAAACTATAAAAAAGCTAAAAATACAATGAATTTAAATTCGGTCAAACGAAGCTAATGTGTATGACTTGCACATAAAATGTTAATTTTATATCGCTGAACGATCCCCGCAATAACACACTATCAAACGAAAAAAATATTGGAAGGCACCCACTATACTGATAAGATACATTTTTTTATTGGTTTTAGTATTTAGGGTCTGTCTGCTGGTAGCCACGATTACTTGAATTGCGATCATAATGTTAACAGAAACAATAATAAATACAAACATTATATTATGTCTTCAATCATTCAACGGATGTGACATATCTATTTAATGTAACCCTTAACTCTTTTGCAAATTATAAATCTTATAAATGTGAGGTAATACATATTGTAGTATTTACGTGTTTATTTAATAAAATTGTACATAACATAAATGTAAACGTCATTAAAATCATTTCGTATAAATTAATTTTCAATAAATTTCTGCTGTAAATTTCCCCTTTTGCATCTTCCCTTATTGAATACTTTAATAACATAAATCTAAGTTATCTTTCTATTCGGTTTCCGATCAAATGGGCTGCTAAAATGCACGTAGATTGACTAGAACATCTCAAGTGTTGACTGAGTCGCTGCAGGAAGGGTAAGGACGAGCAGTTGGAAGACGACTCACTCCACTGCTGGCTCAGGGTTTATTCGCCCCTCGAGGCTATCGGGAGAAGCACATGAAGTCGAGACAGTGGGAGGTACCCGCCATGTGGATTTCAGTCTGTAAGAGACGGCGAAGAAAGGGCAGCAAAAAGGGTACTCGGTGTTGTTAAAAATGTTATATGTGCCGATTCTTTACGTTGAACTCGATAAACTTAGAAATTCCTGGAAAAGGTTTTCTCTTTTTTTTTCTTTTGCTGAGATTATTGAATCATGGTCGAAAAATAATATGCAATAAAATGTTTTGTTGATGGTTAAGTTCTACTTTTGTTTTGCATCCCTCAATACAGGGAAAAAATGTTACTATTTCGGAAAGGATAAAAATATTACAAACTTATGTTTAAGGAGGAAGTAATAATGATAATACAGTATGTCCATAAGAATAAATTTTAATGATATCATCTGTAAGCGTTGCAGAATGTTCGTTCAAGGTCACAATTAAAGAGTAACTCAAACAGTTTCAGATGAGAACATGCGCGAGTCCTGCTTTGTTGTTTTCTCGCTTGCAGCGCCACCTACGTTGAAATAATGGCTCTTTTCCCAATTAGTAGAGAGTGAACCTGTAAACTTTATTTGGCAACAGATTGGAGACCCTCCCCTTTGGAATCTCTTTGTACGAGAGTGGTTAAACGTCGAAGTCTCTGTCATTTGGGTTGTTCGTAATGGTCGAGACGACAGAGCTCTTTTTTGCTGACCTCCATGTTCACCTGACATAACGCCATGCGTTTTTTTTCCTTTGTGGCTTAATTAAAGATCGTGTCAACGTTTTGCCGCTGCCTAATGATTTTCTAGAGTTGAGGCACAGAATTGAAGAGGATATTGCTCCCATAACTACGGACTTGTTAACCAAAGTGTTGGGATAATTGGACTTCAGGTAGTATGTGTAACGTTTAACTAAAGATACATATAGAGAAAATTTTTAAGAAAACCTAGGTTATTTTTCTTTCAATTTAATTTATGATTTTTTATAAATATTATAAATTAAAATGTATAGTAAACAATTTAAAAATGAATATTCTTTTGTGGATCCTTACTAATATTATAAATGCGAAAGTAACTCTGTCTGTCTGTCTGTCTGTCTGTCTGTCTGTCTGTTTGTTACCTTTTCCCGACTGAACGGCTGAACGGATCGTAATGAAATTTGGCAAGGAGATAGATTATATCCTGGGGATGGACATAGGCTATATTTCGTCTAAAAATATAAATTTTAAACGGGTTAAAAAAATTATAGCTTAATGTTATGTAATTTGTGTCATAGATATACAAACTGTTAGTGTCATTCCTCTATGTCTGCCGAGCAATAGCTTTCAAGCCATTGCGTTACGTTTTGCTATTGTAAGGAACTAAGTAGAGAGTAAGAAAAAAATAAAGATCTTGACAGTTTGTAGTGTCGCCATATTTGTTTCAATTTTCAATACCGTTTTTGTATATTACAATTTAAATTGCAGAAAAAAATAATGTTTCATAGACACATAAATAGTGAGAGTGTGTCATTTCTCTATGTCCACGAGGTCTCGCCGCGTAAATTTTCTCCTTGGGGCGAACCCATCCGCTTTCTTAAATAAACAGCTTTTATCGTTGAATGGTTTCATGATTTATTTCATGAAAATCTGCTCTCATAAAAAAGTTAGTTTTACAGACATTCAATAGGTGTCTCTCTCTCTCTCTCTGAAGATCAATCTATGAATCGTTACAAATTTATTTCCTTTATTTTTTGTTTGATTTGATACAATATGCTTTTACTAAAAATTAATTTCTACCCATTCCTATTTTCATTTCCACATTACGAAGTTTCACTTCTTCCACGCGGAGGGACTCCACGAAAAATTTTTGCATTCAATTAAAAACTATTTTTTAATGATGCCAAAGAAGTATAACTTCTCATGCGCGTACCTTAGTACACGCACCCATTTTCTTATTTAATTTCTTCTATATATATATTTTTTTCTCCCTACCTAGGGCACTCATAATTCTTTTAAATTTCACGTGTATGTTTTCAATGTCATTCGAGTTGTACAATTTTTTTTTTTGTCAAATTGGTCATTATTTATACTTTGTTTCATTTTGGAAACATACGTATTTTAGGTATTATGACAAATAAAAAAAAATAGTTTCACTAACATTCTTAGGTTTTTATTGTGTTGATAGTTCCAAGTTTAATATTATGTAGGTATATAAATTCTTAAACTTATAAATTTCTTCGAAATTTATTCATTATATTTGTCAATATTGTTATTTTTTTTACCGCACCTACTTATTTACAAGGAGTTTGGTTTAGTGTTTATAATTTATCTTCTGAGCGTCAAGAGTCTTAGGGCTGCTGAGACTGAAGACCAGAAATATTTATTAATTATGTAATATATTGTTGAAAAATTTGAATTTTACTATTTCAGTAAAGTTGATTTTTTTATTAATTAGAATAGTTACGTGTAATTGCCATCTTCCTTTATTTAATGTTTGGTTGAGTGTGAGATAATTTTATTTATGTATGCTTTAATTTCATTTAATTTCTTATATATATTCTTACCTACCTACTTCTATTAAATTTCAGGCGGATGTTAACATTGTCATTCCAGTTGTATAAATTTTTTTGTCAAATTAGTTGTTATTTATACTTTTTGTTTCATTTTGGACTATGTTTTTTTTTACTTAATTAAAAGATTTGTGGTGTGTACAGGGAGTGATATCTCTATAAATTTCTATACTCCTTTGGATAAGCGGAATATTGCCACCACAGTTTTACATATAAACAAATCCTACAAATGTTTTAAACATTATGACAAATAAAAAATAGTTTCACAAACATCCTTAGTTTTTTTTTGGTGTGTATAGTTTGAAGTTTAATATTATGTATGTACGTAAATTCTTTAACATACAGTTATTTATTAATTTATTTAGATAATTATTTATAGGTAGGTAATAAGCTTTCTATTTGTCAATATTGTTATTATGGTAGATAGGAGTACAGTAAATGCCTAAATTCTTATATTCCTTTATATCTCTTTCGATTTGGAGTGTTTCCGAGCCATTCGGGGTCCTCAACATCACCCTCCCCCCCCCCAGGTGGTTAAAGCCCCAAAATTTCAAAAGTTTGAAAACTTTTAAAAATCTATCTCTTTCGATTTTAAGTGTTTTCGAGCCATTCAGGGTCCTCGAACCCCCCGCCCCCCTCTGGGAACAAAGCCCCAAAATTTCGACAGTTTCAGGAATTTCAAATATCTATTCTTTCGAGATGGAGTGTTCCAAACCATTCGAGGTCCTGAACATCCACTTTCCGCAAAAGTGAAAGCCCCAAAATGTCGAAATATAAGAATATATATAATTGGATGTTGGCATGTATGACGTCGATAAACTCTTACACCGTTTGACCGATCGCCAAGAAAGTTGGCACATCGAAGTGTTTTTATCATGAAGAAGGTTTTTATGCTATTCATTTTTTTTTGTAACTCGCCGCTAGATGGCGCTGTAGCACCTCAACTTCTAAACCTTTCAACCGATCGCCATGGGTAAACAGAAAACCATAGGTCACAGATACACAAACAGTAATTATGTGTCATTTCTTAATGTCCACCACACTGGACATATCGCTATCCATTTTGCTGTAACTCGCGGACAATATATCACCCGGTGTTCAGCCCGGGCAAAGCCGGGTACTGCAGCTAGTATCCTATAAATTGTTTGTACCTTCTTTAGTTTTTACATAAATGTTTATGTTATTAAATATCTTCCAATCTTTATAACTTTAGCGTTAGATAGATTTAAAAAATGCTTTTTTCTAATATGCTTATAATATATTATACTTTAGGTAGCTCATGTGTATCTTATATGCTGATTTCTTTGTTATTTTCATATCTGTACTGATATGTTAATTCAGTTTTAATTTAAATGTATTTGTGACATTTATTGGTATGTCTAGGCTATAATATTTATAAGGTTTAATTTGCATTAGTAAAGATGTATGTGATTAAGTGTAAGTGTAAGTGTACGACTTAACTTCGCCACTTAAAATATGGCATTAAATAAATAAATATTTTTCGTAATATACACGTTATATCTGAATTTGGTTTTATATATATTTCTGTATTACAGCACAAATATTTCATTTGAAATACTTCATAATGTGCTTTAGTTTTTTTCTACGGATTACCTATTTAACTATCATCTGTTTTGTTTTCAAATGTTATAGTCGTTGATGGTTGTTTATATTAGATATTTTTTCTTGATAAATGAGGAAAAAACGTTCTTCATATTATTATCTTTTATTGTGATGTGCAGATTCGTGCTCTCTCATCAACTAATAAATATATTTTTTTTTTGATTTCGTATACATATTTCAAATATCTTATAAAATTACGTGTCTTTATAACCAATGATATCGAAACATAAAAACTGTGGATAAATATTTTTTTATCAAAAAGCTATCTTGTTAAGTTATTTCATAAATTCTTTGCCTGTTAACATCCTCAAAATTAAAAACATTTTATTAAACATGTAAGATTGGACTATACACGAGATTATTGCAGTTCATTTTTAAAATATGGGCTCCACTTTTCTAATAGGTTTATTTGTTAAAAATTATTGCTAAAACATCTATAACATATTTTTTATATGCTGTAGCATATTTATTCTGATTTATTTTATCGCAAAACTTAATAATGTTTACTGTCTACGTGTTCAAGAAAATTAAATTTTGAACTAAATTAAGTGTTAAATTAAAACTTTAAGCAGCGCAGCGTTTATTTTTACTGCACTACCCTACACTCGTGCACTTATCAATAAAAAAAGAATAGAAAAATATGTTTTGAAATTTCTTTATAATGAGTGATATTCGAGGTATGATTTTACCTGTTCGTTTCTGCGTGTCCCGACTCTCATTAATTATTCATTCCTTTAGACTTGATAGATAGCATTCTACGTGACTGTTTCAGAAGCACGCAGCCGACATAATTACTAGTTTCCTGCAGTTTGCGTGAAGCCACTTTGGAACCTAGTGCATGTTTATCTCTTCATCAGGTTCCAACTATTCATCTCCGTCTGAAGTAACGAGATTCTCTTTTGCGATATAAAATGTACGTTTTGCGTGCATCTTGCGTTACATGAACTTCGTATAAAAAGAATTTCTCTACTCGAGTATGTGCACAAAAGAAAAAAATGTTGGAAGTTAAGATGTCAAAAGACCAAAATGCAATGTACACCACAGGCACACAAATTGTGATTGTCAGAGTTTTATGAGGAACATGCCCGAAATACCAAATTATTTGCGGAAAAGTAAATAAAAATAATTAAATATGATTTGCAAGTTTAAGACTGGTGTAGTAGAAATATCAACACTAAAATCATTGGGTGGATTTGAGATAAAATAGCAAATTACATTAAAATTCAAATATTTTTAAACTTTTTAAATTTAACTAAACTGTTCGATCTCTGCGATTTTTAAATCTCATAACATTAATCAAATTTTTTTAATAATTTTATAACTATGAAATTATGTGATTAAACCACTGAATTTAAATATTAACATTTTAATCAAGTTATCTTTAACTTTCAATTTGTTTGTATTGAACATGTTTTTCTATCACAACATATATAAACTCTATATGTATTTTGCTTGGATAACGGTTAGTACAATTTGTAGAATGTAAATACATTTCTTCAACCTTATTGCTAATGATTATGTTTATGGTATGTTGCATAATCTAAACCTTGACAACTATTTAAACACACATAAAGTATTTCCGAAAATCTGTATTATATTTATTTGTACAAGCACGACAAAAGTTTAATTATTGACAAGCATGTTAAACATTAAAGATGTATAGGTGTATTTACGCATATTTATAAAACATTGTGTTATTAAGTAAAAAATAATAATAATAAAATCCTTTTTAGTATTCAGCAAAATTAGAACACACCCTTATTTAAGCTACTTAAAAAGTAATATTTTAAAATTGTTTAACTCACACTTTCACTCAACCAAAATTTATCCAATTAAAGAAGGAAACTTATAATAGAGGAACGTGATTCTGTTGTTCAACAGTGCATTAAAAATAAATTTTGCATTTGTAGGAGGTACGAAAAAGAATTGATAAAATAAAGGAATTATTTTGTATGATTGCTAAGTGGCGAGAAAGAATAAGAATGAAAGTTCTCCAACGGTACTCATTAAACGAATTAAAACCATAGCCAATTAGTGCCTGTAAGCAGAGACACACAATTTGAAACACTTAGCAAGTTCGATAGTTATAATAGTGAAGGTTATATTTTTGGGAATGTATTAAAATTGATATTTATATAATCGTGGCAGCCAGACTCATTTTATCAACTTTTGTGCCGGGCCATGATATGTCCGTGTTAAATGAACAATATCTGAAGTATAGCCAGAGGAAAGCCTAATGATCGTAGCCTGATTGCTATGACAGTTTATAGGCAGAGCACGGGTGGAAACAGCTCAGGATCTAAGGGGTGACAACATTTCAAAACTATGTGAGGGGCTGTCCTGGAAAATATTTATTTACCGAAATATGTTCTGGGGCTTGGGAAATGATCTATAACATTGGCTTATGACATTGGTTGTATTTAATAACATAGTATCAATTAATGGCATGGCTTATGGATTTCCTCCAAGTCGAAAGAAAACAGTTCACCAACGTTTCAGTTGGCATTGCAGAGTCCTACTGATGGTGACTACAATGTTAAAATAAACCTTTATAACACTTGACTTTTGACGCAACAAAAATCAAAAAAGCCAAGAAAACTCAGAAAATGGCCTCGGGAGCCTACAATATGTAATAATTAACAATAATTCCTACGCTTTTAGAACGTGTTGGGTAAAAGCCCTATTTATGAGAATATCAATAAGTTTTCCTATTTTTATAGTTATAAATAATAAATATATTTTGTGATTAAAATCTTTGTGAATTGTTTTCTAAAGGTTTTGCAAAAATATAAATAATTTCTAAACCGTTCAAACTACAAATAGGTCTAACAAAACTAACTTGTGTGATTAAATTTTTTTTTTGATTCCTCTAATTATTTTAAATTTATTTATAAATACAATTATTCCAAAACAGTTTTATGAATAAAAAATTCTAAAAATGTCTTATTTAAATGTGTAAAAATGCTAATATTCAATTGGATGAATAATTTATTACTCAATAGCAGGTAAATGACAATAATATCTTTTAGCGTAGGTAAATTAATCAAATAAACACAAACAGCTTCAAATAATGTTAATTGTAATGATATACTTCTTACTGCATTCTTTGGCTACAAAAATATATAAAAAATATTTACTAACTTAATAAGGGAATAGAGGTGGTGAGATAAAATCGATCAAAAATAATATAAATAAATTGTTAAAATATTTTGAAAAATATAACTTCACATTTTTATTTCAAAGATTTTTGGGTATCACATTAATACGAAAAGTTTTTGAAATTTTTATTTGCATTTAAAAAACATTAAATTTAATTAATCCTAGTAGTATACAAATAGAGGTACCGGCCCAGCTTCAGGCTGAGGTGCCTGGTGACGACCGCCATATTTTATTGTGAAGTCATGGCGGCCATCTTGAATGATTTTGAACTTGACCTTTTACTAAAACCCTTGTGTCCATTTTGGAACCGCAAACTTAAATCCGCCATCATGGATCAGCGATTTTGTTTACTAGAACTTTCTGTCATTTTGAATTACAGAATTCTGTTTTCTAGAACTTTACATACTTTTGGAATCGAATGCATCACTCCCTAATGTTGCAATTTTCGTTATGGCCACCATCTTTACAATCCTTTTTTATCATCCAAAAATTACAAAAAAAATTAAAGGTTATAACAAATATTCAATTAATAATATTTTAATAAAATGTTATTTAAAAAGCACCATTGCACATTGCATTGTAAACACCATCTTGGATTCTATGAAATGTTAACATGTTTCGTTACATCCACCATTTTGGATGTTCATGTCGTCATCTTTGCATGTTCAATTACCTCCGCCATCTTGGATCATAGATCGTTGCAGTTTTATTAATGGTCACCATCTTGAAAATCAATAATTTTTATGCTACAAAATCAGGAAAAAATTTCCAATTTATAAAAAAAAATTAATAGAATTACTCCGTCATCATGGATTATGGCGACACTACTGCCATCTTGAGAATCTGTAATTACAATCAGATTTTAATTAGAAAAGATTAAACATTTATTAAAAAATTAATAAATCGAATTTTAGTAAATAATGATTTAAAAAACGCACTTTCATCATGGAGTCCTCTGTTTGATCTGGTGACGTCAAATATATAATAAAATTTCAATAGATCTTTCTTCCATGGAAGGCACCGACAGACTGACCTACCACCTCTGATGCCAATAATTTTACATTAAAAATATTCATTTCAATAAATATGGTGGAAAGTCCTAAAATAAGCGTAAATTACTCATTTACCAGACTCCAGGAAGCAGATGATAAAATATTGACCGCTATCTGGAAAATTGAAAATAATTAACATAGAAAAACGGGAAATTTTTCAAAATTAATTCAGTTTATATCCATTAATAAGTCGCGATTTACTCTTACCTAATAACCTTACGTTGCGTTTAATTTGATCGTAATTACAGAAAATAAGTTTTCAACCAGTGTTAGCAATTAAGACATGTAAATATCTAATTTATACATCAATTTACATTTTCCTCTAAGACATTAAACAACAATATATTTTTTAAGGCAACTTATTATCTTCTTATAAGCTATAAAAAATGTTACTGAACTTTAAGGACCAATGAGTATTAAAAAACCAAGATATTTGTATGAATTTTTTTTATAATGTCTTGAAACAATATTTTTTTTAATTATAAATCTTAATTAATTAATTAGTTAATTTACTCTCAATTACTTCTGCTGTATTATGTCTGCAGAAACGTAAATATATAAATAATAAGTAAATATTAAAACTTTAATAGTATAAGTTCATTTTTGAAGGGGTTGTATAATCACATTCTAAAAACAAATATTTTCTCTTTTTTGTTCTTTGTAAATATTTACTACTATTGGCAACATAAGCGTTTAGAGACTAATGCTAATTAAAACCAATTGCGGGATCACATTGCGCGTGCGCTGATGCTCGGTGAGCGCCTCATTTCCATGGCAACGGCGGTCCCAGATCTCAGTTCCCTGCACTCTCGGTCGGCAATTAGAACTCCAGCATCCCAGTCATTAGCTGGTGAAGTTGGTTAAAAGCCGGGTTTAAGTGATTCAATTGCGTTCTCCGTTTCTTCGTAACGCGTGATAATTAGTTAGGTGTGGAGTTTGAAGAAGATTAAGGTACTATCACACTTTGCACTTAACGAAATTTCTGGCTTTAAATCGGTGGCAAAGATAAGAAATCGCTACCCCCAGACCAAAATAGGCACATTACTTTTAAGATTGTATTGCCACCCAGGACTCGCGTCATGGCACCAACTGGTGGCTTATCTTACGAGTTGACCGATCCTATTTACATTTATAATCACTGTGGTGCCTAGACACTGCTTCCAGAAATTGAAATAAGTAACGCTTATTACTTAAATGCTTTCGCTGCTATTCACAAGATAATTTGTAGGAATATAATTTGGATAATTTGTTGAAATTAAAATAGAATATTGCAATGGTAGCTGCGACAGTTCATATGCCGCGCGTTAGTAGATTTCCCTCCACTCACTTATTCCCCTCCCTCCTCCATCCGTACCATTTGTTTTGGTAGTTAGAGATGAAAACACACAATATCAATAATGTGCCTTTAGGCAGGCTCAGTCTGAAACCACCAGAACATTTGCCTGGAAATATAAAATGTAGAGTTGATTAGGTTGATTATGTTAGGTTAGGTTGATTAGATTAATTAGGTTGATTAGGTTAGGTTAGGTTAGGTTAGGTTAGGTTGATAGGTTAGGTTGATTAGGTTAGGTTAGGTGTAACAAATTCTAGTCCAAACGCAAAAAACCGTTCTTCTGGGTGACTTGCTCCTTTCAAAAGATATGTATATACACTGTATTTTCAGTGTGTGCCTGCTAACCATACATTGTCGCGAGAGCACAGTATTTAGTGCGCACTGCGAGCACAAAGACAACATATTGTGAACTCTACATGTTAACATTCATTCAGGTGCACCATACGTCACCAGTACTCCTGGGGGAAGAACCAGTTTTCAGTTAACTCCCTCTTTGCGGGTGGATGACAAGAAGTGTCAACTTGGCGGAGCCTCGCTGCCAGGCGGAGAGTGAAGTGTCTGCTCTAAGGCTGCGTTCATTCGCGCGTTCACAAGCACGAGCACCATTAGCAGCTGTGGTGTTTTCCATACAGTCAGGAACTGCCAGGTTACGGCGTGCGGTGGCGTAGTGGAAACATTTTCTTCCCCTTGTAAATTGCCATAATGTTCCGCGTTGACCACGTTTAATGATGGTAAGTGTGAATTGGAATCTCAATCTTAAAAAAAAAAAATTGTCTGTAAAGTCGGTTTACGGACGAAAGTTTAACGTGACAACGTCATAACAAAACATTGATGAAATTATTGCATACTGTTATGACAAAAATTGAATCATTTTTTTTGAATTATCACTATTTTGTATGGATACAAAGGAGTAAAATGAAATCCAAATTTAATTTATAAATTTAATATTATTTGCACTCATTAATTCAAATATGTTTATTACTTTAACGAAGAGATTATTTTAACTATAACTTTTATACATGTTCGCTATTTAACTTCTTCCAATCTGTGTTATTCTGTTAAGGATAGGACGATGATGGGAAAAGTTGGAAACAAATGGGAGTGTTTCAAGTTTAATGTGCCTCGAAAAAGTCAAACCAATGGTTGTTCCAATCGAGTGGAAGAGAGATAGATGCGGCGCAAGCGTACAATGAGCGTAACGGGACAATGTGCGTTACGGGACACTTTTTTGAGCGTGCCGCCGGCGTTCATCGATTTATTATACGTTATTACGTCAAAAAAAGTAATTTTTTTAAAACTGGTTTTACACTGCAATCACTACACCTAATCTAATGTTTTCGGTGCCCCACGAATATGGCTTAACATTTAACTCAAGAATAAATTACGGCTTCACACACTTCCCGTGTTATCGTGCGGATGGTGATTTTATTTCCAATGCAGTCATACCAACCACTGGTGCTTGTTAAACTCCCTAATGTTTAGGGCCGCTTGGAGAAACATCGGAGCAATCTCGTAGTCCAGTTGAAGTTTTTACTATTGCACAGTTGTGAGTTGAGTCGGAGTTGAGTTGCAGCCGAGCAAAAACGAAGTATTCCCCGAGCATAGTTGGAGCCTACCTAACACCACGCTCCAAGTTATTTCAAACTCGACTTCGAAAAAATATTTCAAGAAGGCTGCATTATTAGTAGGGACCGGAAAAATTCGCGGGTTCAATGACCTGCAGGATGAACTCCATAGTTCTACGTACACTCGGTCACATGTCACCCAATCATTCGCTGCTGTATTGTGAGACGTCCCAACATAGCAGCCTGTGATTCGATAAAGCTTTGTTTGGGTGTTTGACATTGGCCCAGAGTCATCCAGGTGAGTTGTGAGCCAATAGCAGAGACAGCACTGAGGTATAACTATTTGTATTATAGCCTATCGCGAAATGAATTCGCGAATTTTTCCGGTCCCTACTAATTATTAGAACAATGTGATGTGGAATTTTCTTTATTTAATTGACGAAATTTTACAACGTGGCCAGTGACCCACGTCGGTATGTGAGGGGTTTTGAAAATCCACTGGAGTGGTATAGCGAAGTGCAGTTCAAAAGACGATATCGTTCTACCAAGGATATCGCTAGGCATCACATTCTGTCTTTGCAAGTGTTCGAAGAACCACGGATTCGTCGAGGGTTACCGATAACGCCTACCCTGCAACTGCTAATTGCCTTGCGATTTTACACAACCGGCAACTTCCAAGTAAGGAATACGAAAATATACTGTTTAACATAAATAATTTTGTTTATAGTAATGCCATCTGCTGGCTCCAGGCATGAGACATCTCATGTGTTTAAATGCGATAGAATGGTGTATTTTATTGTTATAATTGTAAGTAAATCAATTTTACACAGGAAATATGTGGAGTGCATAGGCCCAAAGTAGGGTTGAATGTGAAATACTATTTACATATGGTGGCAGAAGATTTAACAGACGTCAGCGAATCTACAGTTTGCCGAATTATCAAACGCACATCTTTCGGTCTCGCCCAACACATGTCACCGCCCTGTTGCTTTACTCCAGCAACACCGCGGTCAACAATCTGTCCTCACACTCTTGCCCCAAAGAGGGTCAAACTTCGCGCGGGTGGCACGACCTCACCGCACGCGACAGTACAAAATATAGTTCCCCTTTTCATTCCGCAAGTGTGAGATGCTTTAAAACCAAACAATGTAAGAGCAGGATTCAAATTCTTTAATTCTCTCATGGCTGTTACTGAGTAGAATGATTCAAACTAACTCCTAAGAACTTTAAACAATAACTCTATATTTACATTTACATTTAATACACTTGATTGGCCAAACATAATATTAAATGAAAGGTCCTTGAGTCTCTATTGTTCCTGTGCGCGCACATTTACTGTATTATGCATGAACTTCGTTTGCCTGCTGTCTGTCTTTAGCCATCACGGCCTAGGTGGGTAATGTTGCACCTCTCGTAAAAAGCATCCAGAAGAAAGTACGTCCACTTCAATAGCTAGTAAGACACGGGCCCGCAACAAGGTGTGTGTGCGTCGACTCCTGACTGGCCCAGCTGGTCGTCCACGCGGGTCGCCGCCAGCTCTCGCCGGCCATGTTGTTGTCGTCGCTGGCTCGCGAGTCTCGTCTCACAGGCTCGCGCGCCACAGCTCTGCGCGTCACTCCGCCACGTCATCGTCGTGCACCTTCGACCGTCCTCGGGATTGCTCGGAACACCCAATACCCAATCAACTCTTGGCGTCCGTTCAGCAAACGATTTCAGTTTCATTTTAGCATCCTAACGAAATTACTTTGTCAAAATGGCCAAAACCAATAAAAATGAATATTTTCTAATTAAACAGAAAAATAAATACTTCTTCAAAGAAGTTAACTAAACAATGAAGAAAGTAACCGGCATCAGTAGCACACACAAGACAACTGATACGTTTTTCCCACTGCCCCCGACTATCGCTTAAACAAGCTAAGATTTTACAACATCCCTCACTTTCCTGGTGTGACAGGTGCGATAGACTTCACTCTCATTAAAAACAAAAGTCCGGCGCTGCTCAGGGAGAAGTATACATGTACAACCTGCACATTTTCCAGGGGTTTATGTTATTTATACATATATATATATAAGTAACTTTAAAGCCATTAAACAGAAGAAATAATCATGTTAGAATGTTTTGAGTATTTATCCAAAGTAATTAAATATTTGTGTACTAATAATTTTTGTTTTTGTTGTTCTATAATAAAGAATCATCAACGTCAATTAATTAACTAAAGTTTAAATGAAATTGTTTTTTGCAAAATGTTTCAATAATATCTATTTATTTTTAGTTTTCATACAGTTCCAAGCATACATATTGTTTCGAACGCGAGAGACCAGACCACGGTGTGCGCCAGGTTCGGAGCTGGCTGGCGGCCCTGCACGGCCACTGGAGTCAGGCGCCGTGTCACGTGCCGTCCACTGACGTAAGACATGCCACGCGTGCCTGGCCGGGTTACAAGGGTCGTCGCAACCCACTCCTTCCTCCGCAACTCGCGCAACGTCCTGCCTCGGCACCACTATCTATCGCTGAGCGGCCTTGAGAATTCCGCTATTCTCGATGCTTCGGGCGTCGGGTCGGCGCGGGATGACGCGACTGGCCCCAGCTGCTCTCGTCAGTTCTAGAATGGCGCCAGAGACTACTTAAGCTAGGGCGCCAGCCTCGGCGACGGAGTTCTTGGGGCGGCGAAAGTGCCGCGCGTGAGCCAAGAGTTTGGAGACAGAATCCCCCAACGGAGTTCCGCGGTGAGTTGGCGACAGGTGTTTGGCGACAGAGTTCCGCGTGTTGTGGTGCGTGAGTTCTGTGGACGAGTTCCGTGAGAAGTGCGGCGAGAGTTCCACGAGGAGTGCGGACTGTGTAACTTAATAGACACTGCGTGATTCGGGGATAAACATTTTAAAGTGCGAGTAATTGGTGGTTAGAAATTTTTAAGTAAGATAAATTATTAGTGATGTAAATATTAGAAATCAATTAAAACTGTGTAATAAAACGTAATTTGGCTATCCCTTGCAAACCCAGCAGTTCCCCACACATCATCATAAATCTAAACAATATTTAATAGCTTTAGTGATAGATAGTTTATACAGATTCAGTTCAGTGCAATTATTTATAAGTCGACATCATAAATGCAACCACAGGGTTCGTATGCTTCCTTAATATCATTAATAAAATTTTGTTGCCTTTTATTAAAAAAGGGCCCTTAAAAGTCCTTAAATTGCACTAAGTATTCCAGTCCAGGTGATTCGATTTTATGTATAAAACCACTTTTGAATCCATTTATCGTATTTTGCATCCCATTTTTATATTAAAAAGGCGAGTTTTACTGTCATACTATGTAGTGATTAAAGTAATTACCAGGGTTACTAATTTTAAATAGACGCTATGGTTGAGTTAACGTGTTCGAGAGAGAATTTTGTAGAATAGGTACTAACCAAGGGAAATATTGTTCGGGCTAACTATTTATCATAGTTATTTTATGGAAGGATTTGTGATATAACAAGAGGTTTTATACCTCTTGACAGTTCTGAGGGCGATTGAAGTAAAGGGTCCTTAAAAACTCCTTAGATATCGATCACACCAAAGGGTACTAATCATGGACAAACGAGATGACGAAAACATGCAGGCAACATCCCATTCCTTTCGTTGTTTGGGTGTATGCAAAACTTTGTATTGTTATAGGTATTGTATGGGACGTAGGGTTACGTTATGCTATTGACATTCAATATTAGAAAGTACATATTCCATATTTTAATTTTGCGGTATCACTGTTTGATCTATACTGTAGTTGAAGATAACCTAATTTATAATTTTTAAAATGATTATATTCTCTTACAAATGAACATGTCTTAATAAAAACAAATATTGCCATGCAGCAATGAGAAATTACTTTATAGTGACCCGTGGCCACAGACTTTAATCCATTAACAAATTTAGTAGCAAAAGCATGAGGTAAATAAATAACTTAAAGTGTACCAATAATTAGGGACGAGAATTTAATGTGAAATATGGTAATACTGAAATAACACAGAAATTTACCATTAACACAAAATTACCAGTAAATTAATTCAAACTTACATTGTACTAAAATCCACAATTATGTTATGTAAGTATTTAATTGTTAAGAAAATACAGTAACCAAATTGAAAGAACAGTTATTTAAGTTCCCCAATTGATGCATTTGTTCTAAGTTTTTCATTTTAGTGTCGCATGTAATATAAAATGCTCTGTAAGCCAACTCTATTTGAAGTGAAACATATTTATAGCCCTCAAAAGTAAAAACTCATGGGAGAGTAATGAAAAATAACATGCCTAACTTACAATTAAAGCTTAAGTTCTTAAAGTTTATAACGCCAGAAATTAGTGTTTTAATTAAACACACAGTTCAGTTAGAATTGTAACAATATGTGAGGCCGGGCCCCATCAGAGTCCCAACTCCCACTGCAAGCACAAAATCCCTGTTACTTCCTACAAGGTAAATACTTGCCCAGATGGGGCCTAACCTGCATATTAAAAATTCAAAAAAAAATCAAAGTGAACATCAAAACCTATGCTGAAAAATGTAAGGTGGCAAACACATTGACCGAACACATCAAATATATTTTCAAAGTTTATTGTTAATCTTTATATCTCACAAATAGTACAAAAATAGTTAGATCTCATAAATATATCACAAATGTTTTATAATTGACTAGAAATATCTCATAAATAATACAAAAATAGTTAGATCTCATAAAAAACAAATATTTTATACTTTACACACAGTAAATATTCCTGACTTTGATACTTTCTTTGGTTTCAAAACTCTAGGCTAAAAGAGCCAAAATTTATTACAAGGTACATTTAAATGCTTAATGACTTTAAACCAAAAATAAACAAACCATTAATCAACTCGCAGGGAAAAGGTCTTTGGAGAGCTAAAAACAATTACTTATTGAAAGCAATATGGCCGCCCACAACAAGCAAAATGCGAAGGAGGTGCAACAAAATTGACCAAGTGCCAATCCACATTATGAACACCTAAAGCAACACTAAGCTTAAACAAGTGCATCATATTCGCACAAAACACAAGTCCAATGGTTACTACTCAAAGTTATTTTCATCATTATCAAAACTTTAAACTCTACTGGCCATATCATAACAAATAATTACAACACCCATACTTATCTCTCCAAAACACCTTGCCTTCTGTCAATCTCTCTCTCTCTCTAATGCCTCATGATGATGTTGGTGATGGTCCTGCTGCTCCATGCCTAACTGATCAAAATCCCGGGCTTATATGCCCATTTCTCACCCCCCTCCCCTTCCCTCCTATTGCCCCACCAATCTCGGGATTAATAGAGATGATTTTCGAATGTTCTAGAAAGATCTTCATACCAGTTCACATAATCGATAAACAACCAATTTCCGGGATTTATTCTTCTTCTTGCTAAATCCGGAGTTGGTAACACTGAATTCGATGTTGTGTAGGAATGAAGTCTCCACTTTGTCTATGGTATTTTGTTGAAAGTGCACTGTCTTCTGCCGCACACAGCTGTAGCTTATCTATGAGTCGTGACGTCACAAGAGGTCAGTTTTATTCCTACACGTCAACATAGAAGGTAAGCTTCTTCATGTCCTTAAATGTTTGGTTTTGGAAATTTAATTTAACGTCTTGTGACCAGACACGGTCACATATGAATGGATATTTTCAAAAGCACTAGTGTGTTATATTTTATGTTATTTGTAAATCACAAATAATAGTTTCATCGTCTAATTGAGATGCACAATATTTTAATAATAATATACTGTTGAGAGAGCTTCGTTGTTGCAAACCTATAATAAAAAGGTTTGTAAAACTTCCTGTAAAACACTTGGGGCTGCAAATTTTTTACACATGATTGTATTTATTTCGTTTTGTGTCCGTTGTAGTTTAGGTCTTTTGTTTCAGTGAAATATTATGTTTAATTAAAACATTAAATTTCAATTTTTATATTCCAGAGAATTATTGAGATGTTTAGTTTCACTTTTAATGCATGTGGTGGTCATGCACTCGTTTTTTTGTTTAAAGTAACGTTTATGTTGCTCTCTCTCTCTTTACATATATATATATACAGATACATACATATATATATGTAAACACACATACATACGTATAAGAAAACAGAATTGTGCTAAAAGTAAACCATACAGTCTCGTCTCTACGAATAAGTTGCTGGGTATTGAATACCATAACACCTGTGAGATGGTTAACGCCACCATAGGGTAGTTTCTTTTGCATTTAATATTTTTCTTTCTAATAATGCATTTACCCAGCACGGAATTGACTCTTGCCCTCATACAAAATAAAGGTTTTGTGTTGGATCATTCTTCCTTACATAAAAAAGGTTAACATATTGAAAAAAACAACTTGTGCTGAAGAGAAGGATTTATTGTGTGAGATAGGAAACAACGCCTGGGAGATTCAACACGCTGGGACATGGGAAGGTTGCTGGCTGGTGCGGGCGGACACCTCCCTCACGCTGCGATCCCGAGGCGGGCCAGATGCAGGTCTTCTTGATGCCTCTTATGGCCCGTCTACAATAGCAATGTCCTAAACTGTGTCCGAAGGACACTCGTTGCTGATTGGTCCACGTGACCCTCTGACGTCATGCGTCAAGTGGGCGAAGGTCCGAACCTACCTGGTCCGAAGACATTCGTCAATTTGAACTTTTTGTCCCAACCTGTGTACTTCGGACACAGAAAAAGAACAGAACACTCACGATATTTGAAATTCCGGTTCCCGTTTGAAAACCTGGTGTTTGTTTTTGTTATTGAAGGAAATGGAAGGTGTTGTTAGTCACTTATAACTTACATAACTTTCATAAGTTCAAAGCATCAAAACAATAAACAAAAACATATTGGTTTGGCACATTTACTGCGCTCTGGTGACAACTTTAGAAATCAATACATTCGGACATCGGACATCGCAATTATAGACAGGGAACTTTTCGGTGAGACAATGTGACGTCACTCACATACGGATAAGGACACGGACCACGCACAGGTTCGGACTATTGTAGACGGGCTCTTAGTGTCTGATAGATAGTCTTCGTGCCTCATGTCCTGACGGCGTTCTTATTCTACTATCCAAAGAGCTGGCTCATGAAGCTCCTGCTCTCTTCCTCAGCATTTTGCCGAGCAAATACAGCACATCCGCCAATCGCTCTTTGTGAATTCCCTGCACCCTCTCTTCCTTCCTCGCCAAACTAGACTTACTAAGTCTAGTTCATGTTCTGTACAGCAGTACGGGGGATAAACTAGCAGCTGTAGAAGGGCACTGAGGTTGAAGGCAAGCAACGACATCCTCACAATCTGTCGGAATATGTGTCTTCTGAAATACACAAACGATGCTAATATGTTAAGCAAGTACCATTTAAACTGGATAATCATCTCCTACGAGTTTATTTGTAACAAATTGATGTCTAAATGATGTAGTGTACTGGGACATCCTAATGTGCATCATATGTGTAAGTTCAGATTATAAAATCACCTTCACTGTTGGGAGTTCAAAGAGACTGTTACGGATATGATTATTCTTTACAAACACCATTAAATTAGCCTATAAATCCTTAAATCACAAATAAGTTGGAATCTAACAGATGTACATTAATGTTAAGTCAGTGCTTTGGGTGTATTATCACGAGAGTAATTTTGTAACTAGACTTCAAATGAACGGTGTTAGTCATTTGATATTTTAATAAATACAACAATCACAGCCGGTGGGTACGGAAAGGGAAACGGCACAAAACATTTTCATTTACAAAATCCAAATTTAACATTAATAACGTACATTATACGTTATGTAGCATCCCTCTTTTTTCCATTCCTTTAAAAATATTCTATTTTTTTAAACAGTTAAAATTAGAGGCCTTTTCAAAATAAACCATCTATAATTAGCAATGTTTTCATTCACCAAAGAGCATGGTGATGTTACAAGAGTATTTTTACTTTTAAATCATTATTATCAATTGTGTAATTTTTTAACGTAGTTGTACCAAACAATGCTATAATATATGAATAGGTTTTGCTTAATGTACACAACACATGTTGCGCATGCTTAAATTATGACAGTAAATTCATGATGTAGTGCGCTTTACTATTTAATTTTTGTAAAAATTGTGGAGCATTAATTTCTTATTTAATTTAAGTGTAGGTTTTTCTGTACAGTATTTTCCGTTAATGGCCAGAACCTTCCGGTTCTTTGCATCTAAGGAATACACTTCTTTGAACTATAATTAATATTTTACTAGTTTAAATGAATGTTAATGTGTGGAAGAGCCATCCTAAAAATTCGTAGTGATTCAAACAATGACATCATTTTGATATTTTACATAGCATTTGTTTGTGTAATTTTTTGGGAAGCCTATAGTTCGCTTTAAGTGATTGTGCATGATCACCATGGCGTCTGGGTGATTACACAGCGGCACAGTGGCTGCACAGCTAGATGATTATACCTGAATAAATTGTGTAAAATCACTTGAATGTATAAATTATGGAGAAATCTGTTTTTAATTTCCATTACATACTGGAATGCGCATGCAATTGTGTCAAGCTCTAAAGTAAAGTAAATATTTTTTTTTGTTTAGTCAAATATAAATAAATATCAACTAGAATAGTATGCATGAAACTGTTAATTTATAATTATAATTAAAAGACAATTTTAAAGAAAATATTTTGAATTTTTTATTAACTCTCATTTTTCCTGACCATTTGACTTTTAGGAATGAATAATTTCTCTTTTTCAGGATAATCAAGCACCAAACATAGGTAGTACTCAAGAAACGTTTCTTGGTTTTTAGTCAGTAAATTCAAAATTTTGCTACTTGTGTATTATGAGTGAGAATAGACGAAATTGGGAAGAATTCTGAGGAACTTGTGCAGGTGTTGTTATAGTAGCAGGAGCTGGATCATGAGGCACAGCTCCTCTGAGACAGTGATCTTTGCAGCAGCTGCTTCTTCCACAGTGACGGCATCACTGTCCCAGAGAAAACCAATATTTTCAGTGAGATTAGACACTGCTGCATTAGGCGCTGACACTGCAGGCTTGCTGCAGATGAAAACTACACCCCCCCCCCCCTTCTCAACACATTTTGGGTTTCATCAGTCAACTCCTTCCTTCATCTCATTTTCATGTAATCTCTCATTTTCATGTAATCAAAGTATTTTTGACGTGACAACGTCTAATAAATCGATGAACGCTGGCTGCACGCACGAAAAAAGTGTCCCGTTACGCACATTGTCCCGTTACGCTGTGTCCCGGTACACTCATTGTACGCTTGCGCCGCATCTATCTCTCTTCCACTCGATTGGAACAACCATCGATTTGACTTTTTCGAGGCACATTAAACTTGAAACACTCCCATTCGTTTCCTACTTTTCATATTATCGTTCTATCCTTAACAGAATAACACAGATTGAATGAAGTTAAATAGCAAACATGTATAAACGTTAAAGTTAAAATAATCTGTTCGTTAAAGTAATTAACATATTTGAATTAATGAGTGCAAATAAAAGTAAATTGATCAATTAAATTGTAGATTTCATTTCACTCCTTTGTATCCATACAAAATAGTGATAATTCAATAAAAATTACTCAATTTTTTATCCATAAAAGTATGCAATCATTTCATCAATGTTTTGTTATGACGTTTTACGTTAAACTATCGTCCGTAAACCGACGGGGTACGCTATCCGAGAAATAAAAATATAAAAGGTACAAATTCTCACAATATGCCTCTAGAGTACCCTATGTCCTACATATCTCAGGGAGTGCAAGTTACTTTATACATAATTTTTAATCAAACATGAAAGGCTAAAATGGGATTGGAAAGAAGAAATGACACCTATGTTAGCTTAGACACCTTAACTGAGCTATTGGGAGAGAGCAGTGTTTTAATTTACAGACACACATTTCTGTATGTCAAATTTGGGACATGAGAACAAACTGTTAATTATGAAAAATGATTTAAGTTATTTTATTTCTAACCACCAGTAAAATAATAGTACAAGTTGTGTACGACACTGGCAATATTTTATATGCGTACTAAACATAACCCTACCTTTCGCATGAATTCTTGCGCATTGAATTCCGTTGTAGCAACTTGCTCCAAAGCTTTCTTTTTTACCTGTGACTGATGTGACATCGCTTCTCTTGTTTCCAAAGCATTTGTGGGTTTGTACCAAATTGCACAATAAATCCTTTTCTTTAGCAGTGAACGTTTTCATCGCCTGCGGCATGGCCTGTGAATCCATTTGAAATTGCATTAAATAGGGTACAGGGAAAAACTCTTTCGATGTTTCGAGCAAAGCCACCAACATAACAAAAACCAATATTACGTTTATAAGGCTGCGAACTCAGAGAGAAATATTTTTCCCGTTCTGCGTGTGGTAACAATTCAACTCAGCTTTGAGAAATCTCTATTCGACGACTCTGCAATGCGCTGAGTAATCTCGCGACTTCTTCCTTAAACTAAAGTCGAACCCGACTTGTAGTCAGAAAAAAAACTCGAGTTTTTTCAGTTGGACTCTTCTGAGGCTGTATTCCAAATGCACGACCTCTACTTTATCTCGTAAACAATATCTTCGACGTATAACTTACTCATTTTGCACCGACAAACTGCTCTGTACAAGTCGACATCAAACACACAGCAGAACGAAACTGCGACTGTAAACTGGACAGAGTGACAGTTTTGGAGGCGGATCGCAACACTGTGAATAAATGGCACCTTGAAACACAACGGCATCAGGAAACGCTTAAACGCTGGGCATCGCCTCTACCGGACTTCCTGTTTATGAAACTCCGCGTTTTTGCAAATAGGCTCCACCATGAACATAAAGTCTCATTTGACCCAATGTAGCTTGAAAACGCGGCGTTCGCGGCCACGGGAAAGCGAACGTGCGGATAAAATGGGTGTAATGGACGACCGCCTCTGTGCAGCGCGTCGGGCGATGTCACCTGCGGTGGAGGCGGCGCGATTGACGAGCTCCGCTCTCCGGCTAGCTGTCGCCTCGGGTAACACGGCGCACCCACTCGGCTCTCGATGTCTACCTGGTCTGCGCTAACAACACCGCCGTTTCAGGAAGTTCCCTGATCAATGGGTCGGCATTTCGAAAACAATGCTTCTTTAAAATAACAACCTGTCCCACTAAGTGGTTAAATAGGAATTTCTTAGTTGTTAAAATATAACAATTTGCATGACGTACGTTAACCAGAGACTGAATAGTATAAGGAAATACTTCCACTGTTAAAATCGTTATTTTAATTCAACAATTTTGTGCTTGCAAATGAACTAATTTTTAACAGACATACGAAGTACATTACTTCAGGACAATTTTTTTTGTAAGAGGCAAAGTCTTAATCATTTTAAGTAAAAAAAATATATATTTGGGACACACACTATACTCACACAAACCTTAATATACTTACTCATATACACATATATCACATTAAAAAGGGGATTTTATAATACTTATTTTCCTCTTCCGTTTGCGAATGTTTGTTTCAGATTGTATAATTGAATTTGTTAGTTATGGAACTTGGCATTGCGTAAGTGGAGTCTTAGCTATGCATGGCTCATGAGCATTCGTATGGTTTGATGTGACTTGATGTAAGCTTTTGGACATACGCCATTGCTGAATGTATGTCTGTAGAAGAAAACTACAAAAAACACAAAAGACAAAAAACACAAATTAAGCAAAACATTGCTGTTGTAAACAGGATATAAACACCACATAATATTCCATAGCAGGAATATGGTCAACAAACAAAGAAAAATAAAGAAAAATGGACTAACAGAACGAAAAAACCCCCACAAATGATGAAATCACAAAAATATTTAACCTAAAAAATTCAGCCCAACAGTTGAAACGAGACGAAAACACGGCAAAACGAAAAGACGAAACAAACACAATAGTTTTCTAAAACAGAAACAAGCGAAGTTTCGGGAACTGCTATCTGCTCCCGTGTTTAGAGACCTTCATAAAACAGAATGTCCCGTTGTAGTCTGAGGTGACCTTCATTCATAAAATAATTCTTATATACACCAATATAAATTAAGATCAGCGATATGTGTTATCTATGAAAATAGTACTTTTAAATCAAATGAAAATTGTTCCGTATTCTTTGGAAACGGAAGCCGAGAGTTGTGCACGTCTACGGATGATTTGAATAAACCAACATAGTAAGGATGGAAAAAAAATAAACGTGCGGTTACAGCATTAAATCTTTGCGAGAAATGTGTAATTTCCTGTTTGAGAATCGCATATTTCTAAGGTAGCGTGCGTGACTATTTTCCAGGTCTTTCTCTTCGTAAGACCAGAAAAAAAAGAGAGAGAGAGAGAGAGATAGATAGTAGTCGATAGTATTCTTTGTCTCGAAACCTTCTGTTCTGAAAATAAACAGAAAAACATTTGCAACCGCGCTGATTCAGGTATAAAGTCGTTCTCTTTCCACATGGTGATACTGTTTCAACTGCCCGTTGATTTGAAAATGGAAAGTTTTAAAGCGGAATATTATGCTGGCGTTACAGTGCAGCAAACATCGCATGGATATGAATTTAAACCTCTTTTTCGCTTTCTCTGATCATAAAAATGTAAAGTGAAAAAAAATGGTTTTAATTTTTCAATACCATTTTTAAACACCAGTGTTAGACTTCATGCTAATGCAATTGTAACTAACCGTCAAACAGTTGGTGGCATATGTGCCTAATATTTAAAGGATTTTGTACTCTTTACATGAACCCTCATATTTCAGCTGTACGTGTAGATATTGTGCTGTTTAATGCAAATTTACTTTTTTTTTCAAACGAATTCTTATAACAGCCACTTTCTTAGTAATGTTCTAAAATCATTTTTTAGTATACAAATCGAGAAATATTATTTTTTATTCTGTCTATTGTTACAGGTGCCGGTAACGTTCTTCATTGTTTATTTAGCTTCTTTTTAATTAATCTGTTTAATTAGAAAATATTCATTTATATTAGTTTTGGCCATTTTTGTTAGTCATTTCGTTAGGATGCTAAAATGAAACTGAAATCGTTTGCTGAACGGACGCCAAGTGTTGAGTGGGTATTGGGTGCTCCGAGCAATCCCGAGGACGGTCGAAGGTGCACGACGATGACGTGGCGGAGTGACGCGCAGAGCTGTGGCGCGCGAGCCTGTGAGACGAGACTCGCGAGCCAGCGACGACAACAACATGGCCGGCGAGAGCTGGCGGCGACCCGCGTGGACGACCAGCTGGGCCAGTCAGGAGTCGACGCACACACACCTTGTTGCGGGCCCGTGTCTTACTAGCTATTGAAGTGGACGTACTTTCTTCTGGATGTTTTTTACGAGAGGTGCAACATTACCCACCTAGGCCGTGATGGCTAAAGACAGACAGCAGGCAAACGAAGTTCATGCATAATACAGCAAAAGTGCGCGCACAGGAACTATAGAGACTTAAGGACCTTTAATTTAATATTATGTTTAATATTTTGTTTGGCCAATCAAGTGAATTGAATGCAAAATGTAAATATAAAATTATAGTTTAATGTTCTTACGGTGTTAGTTTGAATCATGCTACTCAGTAACAGCCATAACATAATTAAAGTTTTTGAATCCTGCTCTTACATTGTTTGGTTTTAAAGCATCTCACACTTGCGGAATAAAAAGGGGAACTATATTTTGTACTGTCGCGTGCGGTGGGACCGTGCCACCCGCGTGAAGTTTGACCCTCCTTGGGGCAAGAGTGTGAGGACAGATTGTTGACCGCGAGGTTGCTGAAGCAACAGGGCGGTTACACTACAATAATTGTTTATAAGGAAAAATTAATTCATTCGCCTTAAAAAATTCATTAAGTCTATTTGTAAGCATAATATTATTTATATTAAGAATGTATTCTATTTAAAAGAACGTAAATATTGTTGGTTATTATTTGAACTGGGAATGGTAAACATTTTCCCCTGCTTTAGCTAGCACAAACAATTTTTGTAGCTCATGGATATTTTGGCTAACTGCAATTTTCTGAACAAGGCAGATAGTAGTTGTAAATCGTTTTTTATTCACTCTTCCTTTGTTCAGAGAAAGAAAACGGGAATAGATAACGACGCGGCGTACATTCTGAGCGCTCGTCTCTTCGGACGAATGTCTCCGTCGCAGATAATGATCATTATAGCTCAACGTCTTCAAGCCCAGTCCGATGCGTGCGCTTCAAAGCAAGACAGACATGCTTTCAGCGACGGTTATTGACATCTTAATTTTTTATTTTTTCGCCGCCGATAACGCATTCGTGTTCAACGCTATGAAGTGTACGACAGGAGGAAATCATCCGAATCGGCTGAATCAATAACGAGCATTTTAACGAGCGAAATTGAAGTCGCTTCGAACAATACCACCTCACTCGTCGAACGGAAAGCTGAGTTCGGTGAAATTCGCGGTGAAATCTTTCCTCGGATCCTTCTTATTTTTCTGCGTACCTAAGATCCTGGTGTTCCCTGTGAGCACTTGTCAGGGAAACTGAGGTATTGGCCGTGATCTTCTGCGAAAGAAAATGAAAGCAGCAGGAAGACTAATGCGCATCAGCCTTTTTGAATGCAGACTTCAACCATTTTTTTTTAAAGCAAAAGTAAGTTTCGCATTATATCTAAATTTCAGTAATTTATAACGATATTAAAAACGATTATTTTTTAACGAAACAATATGCGTTAGTCGTCATTAAGTGATAATACTAAATGTGAATTATTAATATTTATATAAAATTCAAGATTTTCTGTGACTAACCTATACATTTAGTAATGAAATTTTAAGTGATAAGTTGTTACTAGATATAAATCGTGAAAGATTAAATATTATGAATAAAATCAAATTTTGTTTCATTATATAATCATGCCAAACAGCATACGTATGGGATAAAAATTTCATTATTTAAATCATATTTAAAATTTTAATTTTATGCAAGATAATTTTAAACACACTTACTTTATATAATAATATATTTAAAATATTGGCTAAATAATGATATGCATTCCTAATTTCAAAATGCTATTTAAAGTTCCAAAACGATACGTTTAATATTTTACATTTTCCTAAAAAAAAATATTTCTTGCCGAAATGTTTTTAAATGTGGATAGTACACAAAACGCAAACTTTTATTTTTTGCGCATGTTCCTTATAAACATTGCAGATTTCACTATAACACTTTATTTGCGTTTTTTATTGGGCAATTCCGCTAGCAGTATGAACCTAAACGCGGCTTGAATTCATCAAATAGTAACGGAACGGATATGATAACGGATACTTCTCTTTGTAAACTGTTCACAACACCCATTTTATTCCTTTGATATGTTCTGTAGTTTACGGGAATCCTACGATTCACTCGTCCTTATGGACAGACCCGAATACTCAAGTTGGCAAGACGTCTTTCAACAGATGAGACAGCCGAACGCCCAATCGTGCATCTTCGGTTTTTTTTGATCATTGTTAATAAATATACAACTCATGATAACTAATGGTCAATTAGGTTAAGTTAGCTACATTATAAATACTTTAAAACATTGTGGACGGTTGATTTGGTAAGGATAGCTACATTAAAGATACTGTGAAATCATGTAAACGGTTTCCCCCAAATAAATACACCTGTTGTGGTACGAAAAAAAAAGCGTGCATGACTTCGGGGAACTTCGGGTTTGGCTCTCTCGTCTGTGAAAAGAAGGCTTGCCAACGTGAGTATTCGGGTATGTCCAGAAGGACGAGTGAATCGTAGGCTACCCGTAGTTCACAACTGAAGCAGGTTTGAGAGGTCGCTGAGGTCGAAGGTCGTGTTCGCTGCTGGGTTGGCTTCCCGGGTGTGGAGGGGGCGGTCTCTTACCCGGGTCAGGGGTCAGGGTACAGAGGGTTGGAAGCGACCCTTCTTGGTGGGTCGTCGTTCCTCCCCGAGCCAGCGCCGAACATGGCCGCCAGCATGTCGCCTCTCCGACGACCACGTCTTGGCCCGATAGTCTGGACATCACACACTTGGCTCGCGCTAGAATTAATGAAGTGGGAGCCTTGCTCAAGACCTGAGTCCACCATCCTTCTTCCTCGAAGCAATGTGGACCGTCGACCTTGTGAGCAGGGGACTCGGTGATAAACTGTTTCATGTGCATGTAACCAAACCATGTCACTCCATGCTTGAACATTTTCCTTGCATATTTAGTAAAAAAAAAGTCTCGTCTTCAACGAGCTCATTACTGATCGATTGCCTGGTTGCTTTGCAGATATTCTGCCAACGTAGTTGTGTGTGAACCGGAAGATAGGAGTGTTTATTAATGGTCATTTAACAAAAAAATTGATTTTAAATTTATTATATATAGATAAATTGAAATAATATAATAAAACAACTACAAGATCTTCCTTATTCAATAATGTTACAAAGTTGACTTATTTATACATACAACAAAAATTACAGCACACACACACACAAACACACACACGTGTATATATATATATATATGTGTGTGTATGTTGGTGTGTGTGTGTGTAATGAGTTAGTTTCAAAAACTTTGCCCTTTATCATTTTTATACTAAAGTTAAAGTATTAACAAAAAAATTGTTATCAGTTTTAAAACTATATTATCATGTAAAAATATTGTAAAATCACAATGTTGAATCATTATGCAAATCTGTATAATAAGGAAAGAAGATTCAAAGAGAGGCAGTGAGACGCATGGAAAGTAATCAGTCTCGGAAATGACATCACCTGCCAGTCCTAGCATGCTATAAGAAAGCCAAATAAGTTTGTGTTTTGTTTTATTGTAACATGTTTACCCAGCAGCCTATGGTGAGGGCTTGTTCGGAATAACGATTCTTGATGCATGCAGTAAGTTTATTCTCCGTTAAACATTCCTGCTGACAATTGCTATTTTCATGCTTGCATCGATCTTGTTTAACCATTCTTCAAGAAATATCAAACAATGTGTCATATTTAGAATGAAATTACTGTGTTTAAAATAAATAAATTGAATTTCCCCTCCCTTGCTTATTATCTCGCATAAACGATATTAACTCATAAATTAATTTGATTCATAAAGAGTTTACGAAATTGCACTGAACTCGTGTTCGTCTCAGTGAGCCTTCGGCTGTCTTCGGCCTTCGTCGGGGTTAGCGTCGTGTTCCTACCCCCTTCCCTCTCCACATACCGCTTACCCCTCCTGCCTACTCCAGTTTTCCGGTGACCCTCCCTCCTTTTCCTTCTTAGGAACAATATTTTTTTGCTTGCGGATTTATATCCCGCTTTATTTATATGAGCTCTTGCTCACTTGACTCTCGGATTACTTCACTGAAGTTCCTTGGACGAACTTGCTGTCACGGCTGGTCTAGGGGTCGATCATGGGTAAGTGGCTTAGTTCAAATTCGCGAGTAATGTGGCTCAGTGGCAAATTGACCCGTGTTAGTTCTTGTATTATTTTGACGTGACAACGTCTAATAAATCGATGAACGCCGGCTGCACGCACGAAAAAGGATGACTCATTGTCCCGTTACGCACATGGTCCCGTTACTATGTGTCCCGTTACGCTCATTGTACGCTTGCGCCGCATCTATCTCTCTTCCACTCGATTGGAACATCCATAGTTTTGACTTTTTCGAGACACATTAAACTTGAAACACTCCCATTCGTTTCCTACTTTTCCTATCTTCGATCGTCCTATCCTTAAAAGAATAACACATATTGGAAGAAGTTAAATAGCAAACATGTACAAAAGCTATAGTTAAAATAATCTCTTCGTTAAAGTAATAAAAACATTTGAATTAATGAGTGCAAATAAAAGTTAATTTATCAATTAAATTTTAGATTTCATTTCACTCCTTCTTTGTATCCATACAAAATAGTAATAATTCAACAAAAATGATTCAATTTCATTCATAAAAATATGCAATCATTTCATCATTGTTTTGTTATGACGTCACGTTAAACTATCGTCCGTAAACCGACTTTACAGACAACCAATTTTTTTTTAAATTTGGTTTCGTTGCCACGTTCTAAATTGAGGTTTGGATTCACGGGTCTCTTTGTTTTGGTTTGTCTGGTTATATTACAAATGATCGGCACCCGGATGATTAGCATCGCATATTACTTACGTAAACTTAAATGATGCACTAGCCTTGCTTTGTAGAACCCTAACATAAGGGTGTGTAGAGTTATTCTCATGCTCTCATATTGTTTGTTCCTTGTACACGTAATTTCGCATAATGTTTATTCTCTAATGATAAGTATTGCGTTTGCTTATTAGTAACTAACTTCCACTAATTATTTACGTTTTTTTTCATACGTTCCTTATGTTGTACATGCTGTACACACTTGTACTATACACACGTTACGTCTCTTACGTCTCTTACGTACGACATATATACACTTATCCATGTATACTACTATTGTTCCATAGTGGAGTATATCTCCCGTGTTATTCAATTTATACTTATTTGTCTAAAATTGTTCTACTACATCTATTATGAATAAATATGGTTTGCCTTTGAAATGGCTTTCCTTAATTAAATGTTAATACACATAGGGGAACTCTTAACGCTTTTCACATTGTTCCTACCTCTAGGGTCTTACTGGTACTTCTACATCTGTTTGTATTGTATCCCCGTAGCCGGCTGGAGCTTCCTTTGACGCGGGTACGACGTCCTTGTACGCTTCAAAATTTAAATTCGTTTTGCTCTTTCATACACATATTATCACATTAAAGTTTCGCTTTTCACCCTTTCAGGATCATTAAAATGTAAGTTAACACACACGGCAAACTAAAAAAAAAAAAAAAAAAAAAAAAAAAAAAAAAAAAAAAAAAAAAAATTGGTTGTCTGTAAAGTCGGTTTTCGGACGATGGTTTAACGTGACAACGTCATAACAAAACATTGGTGAAATGATTGCATACTTTTATGAATAAAATTCAATAATAATATTTATTGAATTATCACTATTTTGTATGGATACAAAGGAGTGAAATGAAATCTACAATTAAATTGATAAATTTACTTTTATTTGCACTTATTAATTCAAATATGTTTATTACTTTAACGAAGAGATGATTTTAACTATAACTTTATACATGTTTGCTATTTAAATTCCCCCAATCTGTGTTATTCTGTTAAGGATAGGACAATGATAGGAACAGTAGGAAACGAATGGGAGTGTTTCAAGTTTAATGTGCCTCGAAAAAGTCAAATCGATGGTAGTTTTAATCGAGTGGAAGAGAGATAGATGCGGCGCAAGCGTACAATGAGCGTAACGGGACACAGCGTAACGGGATAATGTGCGTAACGGGACAGTGAGTCATCCTTTTCCGTGCGTGCAGCCGGCGTTCATCGATTTATTAGACGTCACGTCAAAAAATTCAACCAACGGAAAACATAGTTACTTAAGTAAAACAATAAATATACATGTTATAGGTGTACTGACATCTATATAATTTTATGTATTTAAAATTTTATCAAAGAATTTATTTAGAGTAAAATAAAACAAAATATGTATAATATGAAATTTTGTTTTATATAAGTGGGCTGGAGAATAGATAATATTGGCACGTACACTCCTACAAACAAACATTTATTCACGCACACGCCTACACTCGAACACTAACAAAAAATACCAACGGGATGGTGACATCATTGGAATTTATTTCTTCTCAAAATTGAATAAAATATATCTTAATTAATAACTCATGGCCTAGAAAACATACATGATTTTTAATTTTTATTTTAAAGAACCAATCTTAATCTTTCCTCCAAAACTTTTAAACCGAATTTTCCTCAGTCCCTTTTTAAATAGAATAGGAAGCAAGTAGCCAGTCGTGAACGCATGCATTGTTTATTTCTTTATCAGTAACATTTTAACTTCCAGTGTCTGGGAATAGGTAACTTCTTTCGAAGTTCTCTTTATAAAAGTTTCTTCTACGATAGATGCTTTCTCTAACTCTTACTTTCTCATACAACTTTTTTCCTCGGTTAATCTTTATTTTATATATCAGTTGTGCAATACTTTATTTTTAAATGAAATTAAAAAATTAAATATTTAATAACAAATTAAATTATGACGCTCAAACTGTGAATATAACAGAGCATTCGAAGTAGTCATACACTGAAAAGATCATAAAGGTCCATAAAAATTACTCAAAATAATATTTTAAGAATTAAATTAATACAAAAATATTAATTATCAGTCGTTTACATCTATTATATATATGTATATATAACAGGAATGACGATTTTCGTGGGTTAAAATTATTGTCAATCGTAGGAGATGTTGACATATAATTGATTTTATCCTAAAAGTTGGATGTTATTTTAATATAATAAAAACTGATGATATGAATTTAAATTCCTTTTAACTTCTGAAAAAAGGTAACATAAAACATTAACGTCTGAGTAAATAATGTTTATGTAAGTAGCAATTGAGCGAAAAGTGAATTAACTTATTTTAAATAAAGTAATTTCTTTCTGAAGCTGACCGAAGTGCTGGAAATTTCTTCAAAATTTTTAAACTAAGATTAATGCAAGCATGCAAACAGCAATTATGTGCAAAATTGTTAAAGGGAGCATTGTGATGCATGCAGAGAATAAGTTGACTGCGAGCATCCAGCGTCGCTTAAACGAACAAGCCCCTGACCATAGGCTGCAGGGTGAACATGTCCCGATGAAACAAACAACAAAAACTTGTTTGCTATTCCCGGGGCATGCCGGGACTGGCAGGTGAAGTCATTCCCGAGATGGACGAGTTACCGCGCGTGTTCGACAAGACACGTGGCCTATCCTCGCATTTCCTTTCGCGGCGAGAGGTCCTTTTTCATTCTTCCTCCTCCCTGAATATAAATAAAATATTATATTCTGCCTGGGAAGAAGGACGGCCCATCGCGCGATGGGAAAGTAGAAAGCCTTGTGAGCCCATACACCATCACACACCCCTCGACCGAGGCATGATTAGGAAAAGAAAATTTACGCCGAAGGCTTACATGCAATTTTTTACTTAACATAGGACAGGTATTTATTTTTGTTTAAAACCTAAAAATACATCACAAAATACGCTAAGTATTAATATTAATATTTTTATAGAAAATAAATTTTAATTAAAGTGATATAAATTACACAGAGTAATGGTGTATTTTCTCGTCGCAAGCAATTATATTAAAATGTGCATTGCTGCTAATATTTTTATAAGTTTTTCATTTTCATTAAAAGCTTGTTTCAAACAAAACCATTTTATTTTAAGACACTTTCTTTTACAAGATGTAGTAAATGTTTAAATTCGATTCGTTGTTATAAAATCTTCGCATATCTAATTACTATGAATCCTATAGTTATCCCTGCGATAATTGATCCTGTATGCTTATTATGGTATGTATTTTAAGTGTAAATTGAACTGTATTTCGTATCTAAATATATCAAAGTTCGGACTCTGTTGGTCTGTATACTTGTAGTTGTGTTTAAGTAGGGTACTGAGACAACTTTATTCAGTCAGGCAGTTTCATAGTTAAGAGTCTTTCATTGAACTGTGGATGATCAGGGTGCTCGTTGAAATGGCGATGGACAGTTTGTATTTTATTTATAGTAAATTTTAAAATATAAATTTGAAATAATATACTCACTATGTATTAAACAATGGACATAAATCAACCATTTGAATTAATTTTTCTTAATAAAATTATTTTCTCAGCTGTGCAAATTAATAAAAAAATAACATTAGGCTAATATTTATAAATTATCAGTATGTTGGCTAATGATAAGGAATAAAGAAGCAGGATAAGTGACCAGTTGTATTAAGAGTTTAATATTAAAAAAAAATATATTTAATATTTTCTAAACCATTTTTACCAAAATTTTGTATTTTCGAAATTGCTTGTAAATAGTTAAAAAGTTGGCGACCGTTAATTTTCATGTTTTTATGGTAATTGGTGACAGTTCACTCTAGCGGACAACACTTGACGCAAAATAGCGATGAGTACTTCCATACTCAATTAGAACATTGATATTATTAATGCGGCGGTCAATTGTGCATCCGTGTTTTCACGTTGCCGAAAAAAGATATATGCGTTTGTGATAGCTGTGTCGGTCAATATGAAATCAGAAAGTATGGAGGAAGAATAACTATTTTTAATTTAAATGCAGCCCTATTGAGTCGGACAAAAACCCTTCGAGTTTCGTGTCAAAAATATGTTTTTTTATAAATATTTTTAATTAATTTCGTATATTAAAAATCCAAAAATTATTAATGATATAATAAATTAAAAATAAATCTGATGAAATTTTTCTAATTTTACAGTTGTACTATCAATTACTAAACGGCGGCCGTTATGTATTCAAGACCTGACCGCATCCTCGCTACTTGCTCCTCGGAACAGCAACACAAACAGAATACTCACACACACACACATATATAGGAATATATATATATATATATATATATATATATATGTGTGTGTGTGTGTATATATATAGTTTTAAACCTACACTTGCCCGAACAACCTTCAGGAAACCTAAAAGAAATACAACAAAATCTAATGCATGGTGAAAACACGGTAAATACAGGCAAACAAATACAGAATTTAAATAAGGAATAAAAAAAGTACGTTTACATTCGCAGAACCGTTTGCAACCTACACTGTCAAATTTTTGTGTAATTTAACACAAAAAATATATGTGGCAGCAAGAGCTCCATCGGTGTATGTGCAATTTTACAGCTACACGTAAGGGTGCATTTTTATTTAAACAAAAAAGTAAAAAATACGCCAATACGTGTTGGTAAAAAATTATACTATAATCTGTGAATATCCTGCTCCCTCATACATTTCGTGTAAAATTACATTTTCTATGGTTTAGTCTCATGTATTGGTGATTTTATAGCACTTGTAAATTTACCAAAACCAACAGTTAATATTGCTGCATAATTTACTAAATTTACACTAACAATAAAAAGTCCTATACAGCGAACTACTTTAATAATAAAGTAATAACTTCCATATAATTCAAGTGACCTAGCGGATAATTAAACTCGTGGTCTTATAATTACTAAGCAATAATCTGGACCTCACATCCACCGTGCACAATAACGAACACTAAGATGAATGGTAATACTACTTTCGAAACCTAGTGTAAATTTCATGAGTTTTTATCATTTAAAATGGTAAATAAAAGTATTTTTTTGCAGTATTTGGGTCGTTGTACTTTCTGTGTTCAATTTTATGCACTCTTAAAATAAAGTAATTTTGACGTGACAACGTCTAATAAGTCGATGAACGCCGGCTTCACGCAAGAAAAAGTGTCCCGTTGCGCTCATTGTACGCTTGCTCCCCATCTATCTCTCTTCCACTCGATTTGAACAAATATCGATTTTACTTTTTCGAGGCACATTAAACTTGAAACACTCCCATTCGTTTCCTACTTTTCCTATCATCGTCCTATCCTCAACAGAATAACAGAGATTGGAAGAAGTTAAATGGCAAGCATATATAAAAGTTATAGTTGAAATAATCTCGTCGTTAAAGTAATAAATATATTTGAATTAATGAGTGCAAATAAAAGTAAATTTATCAATTCAATTGTAGATTTCATATCACTCCTTCCTTGTATCCATACAAATTAGTGATAATTCATTAAAAATAATTCAATTTTATTCATAAAAGTATGCAATCATTTTATCAATGTTTTGTTATGACGTTGTCACGTTAAACTATCGTCCGTAAACCAACTTTACAGACAACCAATTTTTTAATATAAAACTATAGTGTTCTGACAAAATATAAAATACCTTATTTAACTTAACACTTGTGTGTGTAATGTTACTGATACATAAAATTATGTTATTTAAACGAAAAGCTTTTGAAATTAAATAATTTCGTCTGTTTTTAATGAAGCACGTGAGCCCCCTTTGGTAAGAAGTAAATATAAGTGTAAAATTACATTGACTGTACTGGTTTAAAAATAATTAACTACGAAAATATAAAAAATACTAAACGTTTTTATATATAATTTTGCAAAATATTTTTTACAGCGTGGATGTGAATTTCCAAAGGAATCGTTCATTTATACGGCAACTGTGTATTATTTTTTCCACCAATGTTAAATTTTAGAATATCAACTTTAATGCGATGTTAAACTACACAGTGTTGTGGTAATTTTACACCATGAATGTTGGCTGCAAATTATTCAGTGACACGAATGTCATCAACCTTACACGTGCTAATAGTGTTCCTCCACAGAAGTCGCACCACTTATATCAAGGATTTTATGTATATATATATATCGCCAGATAGTATGTCATGACATGTCCACTATCTTGTTTCGTCTGCTGGAGGCCACCATCGTGTTTTCGTATTCTAGAGTGCGCTACCATCATGTTAGTTTAATTTTTGTCCACTAGAGTGCAGTATTCGTTTATTATTACTGAGGCACCCGCCATCTGTAAATTTGGGTGCCATCTTGGAGTTGTGTAAATAATGACCTATAAATTCGGGAAATTCCAAAATTCATTACATAAATTTGCATTTAAAATACTTATTGATACGATAAGTTGTGACGCCTTATTTCATTAAATATTACCAGTTATTATCATTAACAACCATATCTAAGGTAAATTTATTAATAAGCCAGACGGTAAAACCTTTAACTTATTAATGTCCTGGATTTACGTTGGACATGGCTTACTCAAGAGTCCTTAGGTTTGTGACATGGTATGTTTGAATAATAGTAATAAATAATATTTTTATTTTTCAATGTCCAGTTTTTTTTCTAGCTCAGGGAGAAAATTTTGAAACTACTTACTCAACCTCTGGGTGTGAGACGATTTATATTGTGATTATAATTGAAAAAAATATAAAAATAACTTAAATTCATTTGCGTCAAGAATGCGTATGCTATTACATTATAGTATATAAATTTAACTCTCATTCTAATTAAAATCAAATCATATCTGTACACTTACTTAAAATCCATCCAATCGTCCTATATTGATCAAGCATTATTCACAAAAACAAATTAAATATACAGGGCCTTCCAAAAACCTTTCCTTCTTTTTTTTAAACCATTCTAGTCGTTCTTTTCCATAGAGGTACTTAGCTTATAACACAGCAACAACGATCAAAAAAAATTAAATGCTGAGAGAAATAAGACAAAGATAAAATAAATAAATGAAGTAATCACAAACTGCACAGATATGCAGTAACGACTGTGATGGTGACGTCACAGACTGCCGCTTCTTTGAAAGGAAATGAAAACATACATAACACTTGTACATTCTGGAGATTATTGTTCTGTTTTCAGTTTTCATTCAAACTCCTGGTCGATGTTGGCACTGCCTATTTTTAACTCTATTGCTAAATAACAACAAAAAAAAACCTTCATTCTGCGCACGAGCGCCAAATTTAGCACATAACACAGCACAGTTGATGAGTTGATTTGGAACAGCGCACACTTGCGCTTTTCCATTGTAGAATTTTAACTCGTGGAACCTTGATAGCTACCCTTTATAGGGCAAAAGGTTGGCAAAAAATATTTTATGTTTATATTCAGGGAACATCTTCATTGCTCCCTAGATCCTCAGACAGATGCTACAGTCGTCCAAGCTACTGTGGCTTTGTATGCTATCTGTTGGTTGCCAGAGGAACTTGGAGGAGCTCAATAAATTATTTTACCACTAACAGTTTAGCTGGTAAAGATGGTGGTAAATATATATACCAGTAACCTATAAAGGGTTAAAGCTGCTTCCACTGCAACGTTCTTGAAGAAGTGACAGGAACACAGGCACCTTGGTAAGTAGATATACCGGGAATGCTGAGGCGAGAGATGTGATGGGGTTCGGGCCTGCACTCAACAATAGGCGGGGGTGCGCAGGACCCACTGCAACGACGACCGTCACTCGGACAACATCACGGCCTCTGATGATCCATGACGGTGCCGACCTCATGAGGATCCCGAAAACCAGCCGCTTCACCTCCTGAACCAGCAGACTGGTCTGCCGCTACTACAGCCCAGGTCGCGTCAACGCCCTGCCATGACTGCAGTTGGATGTGGTACCACCAAGTCATGTCGCAATGCAGGATTCGCCGGATAATTTCCACTCTTACACACCACACCATCCGTCGTCTTCTCACTATCGCATCACTTAATAAGTCCCAGCTTTCATTCACTACCTTCGTCGCACACCTAACATAGTGTGTCCAAACCGCAATTAGCCATGCCAATTACACTTTTAACGGTGTAACTTTCTGCTTACATTTAACCTTCGGTACTTCCAGTTGGTCGTACAGTCTGGCTTATACCCTCTAACTCACTAATACTCACTTAAGACTATAAAAATTTGATACTATACTTGCATTACCGATAAATCATAACACTAATATATACCTTAAAATTCACATTAATAATGCGTGAGGATATTTAAAGTATAAAATTACATTTACAGAAAGGTTACTCGTATTTGTTTGTTTAGTACAATGCGAAAATGTGGCTTTCTGCCTTGCTTATCTCCAAACAACTTAAATCAATTACATTAAATGGAAAATCATAATTAAATTCACCTCATCTTACAAATTATTATTTACAATAGCAATTAAAATGTTTTTCATAACAGGCTGGTACGAGATAAAATTTAAAAAAATATATAAACACACATTTTAGTGAACGGCTCACAGCCTGCGACTACATATCTTTCGTGAGTGTGCTTTTACACGTACGTTTTTGCGGTCTTCAGTAATAACAATACCTATTCTTACCGCTATTTCAATGTATCTTAAATGCTGTTAAAACATATGGAATCTCATTTATTTCAACCGTATAACCATTTTGCTACAGCAAAGTATGACTGTTTTTACCATCTGTTGAGACTCTGCTTCGCATCTCACCAGTGTTATAGTTTCTTAATCTTGTCGATAAAGTTTACCAAATAAAATAGTGAATAAATTCCTCTCTGATATTTATTTTCAGTGGTGAAAAATTAGAACCTATTCTACTAATTTTTTATTTTTTATTTTCATAATCTATCTTTGAATATAGTGTTACACGCGAAAAGAAAGTGTGCTTTCCTAGTTTGCAGTCCTATGAGGACGCCATCCTAATAGCTTTCACAATCCTACTGAAAATTAAGAAGAAAAATAATGGCGTTGTGAAGTGTAAATAAAATTTAAAATTACATGTTATCTTTTAATTTTTTTTTTCATTGTCAAAGAATAATGTATGGAATTTCTAAACATGGAAAGTTTACGCACTAAGTAAAATCTAATGTTACTGACGTACGCATGTCGGATTGTAGTTGTATCTTACTAATCTTGAATGCAGTGTTGTGTTTTCACATCCATTCATGACGTGGTACATCTTGACAGAATATAGGCATTCCTAATTTTTCATTGCAGGCATGCTGGCTAATTTATTGTTTTCGTACACAATACAGCTGTTTTAAAGGTTATTTATATAACAAAAATCTTGCCAAAACTAAACAACAGCTTTCGTGTACATATATTGACTTCGTTGTTACCGAATAGTTTCATGTTGTAGGTGCTGCCGTGTTATGTCTAAACCCCTTGGGTTGACATTCAAAACGCAGTAATAGCATCGCGGCTATATAAACATGTATAGGTCCTCTGACCTTCGACGAACTGCGCACAAATTCCTGGCGTAGATGACGATGCATTCTTACGCCGGACATCGACGGGGCTCGGCCTCGTCGACACAAACACTGACAGTCACCTCTTCACGCGACTCCTCGGTGATTACAAACAAGGCAATAACAGTTCCCACGATACAGCTGAATAATATGTCTGAACTCGAGACTATCGTTTCGATACAATTTAATTCCACCAGCTGTATATTGCATTTTCTTCACAATAAAGTTTCGCATATTAGCGTGCCGAAACTTAGTTGTTTATAATAATATGTGCCTTATACTCTCTTAACTGCGTTAGATTGTACCTGCCTACGACACGTTTCGTAACAGGATCTGCAAGTGTGTAACAATTTTCGTGGTTAACCTCAGTAATAACAAAAGGACCTGTAAATAATAGAAATAATTTGCGTGTTACAAATTCCCATTTACGGCTTATTACAGATGTTTTCCTTAGAACCCATTCTCCAACTTTAAATCCTTTTCTTTTTGACGCAGGCCTCTTTCTCTGTCTTGCCGCAGCTTCGGATGCTAATTTCTGTTGAACGAATTGCTGAACCTCCTCTTTAGTAGGTAAATCATCACATTCTGTGTTCGTTGCGTATTTCGGCAGGTAATCGGGGTTAATTGCTAGGCGTTGCGGAAGTAGCTGCAGTTGTAGGTACCCAGACACCGCCGTTGGCTGTGTTGTGTACTGTAGGCTGGAAGCTGGCCGCAATCGGGTTAATTGGCTCATTTCTAGCGAAGTAACTGAGCTGCTGCTGTTGCTGCAGTGGTGTGGTGAACGGTGGAGGGACTGAAGTGGAAGGTGGTTTATTGACAGAGTTGTTTTCCGCTGAGTGCGTACTGCGCTGTCGGTCTTGCTCAGTAGGGGACTGACTTGGCAGTCGGTACTCTGCACGATAGGATCTCTGCTGCTCGGACGTCTGGAAATACTTGCGATGGTCATCGTATTCGTCTTCCGAGTAGGCGCGCCTCCTTCTGTCGGATTCCCTGTGTGTCCGTAGCTCCGGGGATGGTGAGCGTCTGTTGTTTCCCTTCTTGCTTTCAAATTGATCCCGTCGTTCGCCCTCATGGTCGCTGCTGTGATTCCTGTTGCTGGACCACCATGTTTTTTTCCTGTAAGGCATAGAACGTCTTTTCTGGTGTTTACCTTGATATTGTCCCTTAAAAAATTGTTTGTGATAGGGATTCTCATCTTGGTATTGCCAATTCATGTAGTTTACAGAAGCTCGCCTGTCGTCCTTTGTTTTGACGTCCCGGTTCTGTCATGTATTGGGCATAGGCACATGCTTCTGATAAGCGTTACTGCGCTCTGTTTCCTCCCGTGACGTCTGACTGCGGTTGAGTCTCTCCAATTTATCAAACATCAACAGTTGTTCTCTAAACTCACCGACCTCACCATATGTTCTACCAGCTAGCTGGATTTGGTATTTTAGCGGGAGCTGAGTAAGCACCGTCGCTATAAATTCGGCATCAGACATAACCAAATCTAGATGAGTCCTCTCATACATACTAGAAATGTGGGCTTCTAATGACATGCCCTTCTTGGGGTCATATCGCTCAGTGTGTAATTGGGCCCTCAAGTTGCCTTGCGTCCTCAGACTCCAGTATTGTTGCCTGAACATGTCGATGAATTGCTGGTATGACGTGGTAGTTGTCTGTAACATTTCATACCAGTAGAACGCATTACCTGTGAGCGCAGAGCCTAAACATTTAAGTTTTTCGGTGTCGTTAAGACCGAATGTACGGGCATATTCCTCAAATTTATTTAGGAATCGTATGGGGTTTTCTGTTGCCTTGCCCGTAAAGGTTGGCATAGATTCACTCCACTGCCTAGCTGGGTGGTGTAGTAGTGCAGCCTGATCGATGGTAAGACCGCCCACGGTAGCATTCAGCACGGGTTGCTCAGATGTTTGTGTAACTAGTGACTCTGCTGGTCCGTTAGCGCCCCTGTTGCTGTGTACTGGATTGTCACTCAGCTGTGTGGGTAATCTAGGGAACTGGTCTGTGTCTAATCCCTGAAACCGCCGCTCCAGCTCCTTCACTTGACTTTCCAGGTGTTGTTGAACACTGAACTGGTTATTCAATTGACTTTCGACGCGCTGGCACAGCTGTACCGTGTGACAGTCAGCCGCCTTCTCTGCTACCTGCGTACACTCGTTACTCAGTGTATCGATCCGACTAGATAAGGTTGCGGTAGCCTCTTCTACTTGTTCGAGACGCAACTGTAACTGTTCAGTCTGTCCGTGCATTTCTTCCCTAAGTACAGTATGATTGCGAACACACTGATCCTGGATTCGTTGACGTTCTTCCCTGGCCGTAACTAGTAAAGCTGTTGTACTAGACTCCAGATCATTTATTCTAGAATGACCTTGTGCTACCTGTTCAGTTAACCGCTCTAGTGCTTCTTTCTGCTCTGACAAACGCATTTCAATACATTCCTGTACGTTATTTACGTTACCCTGCATTTGGTTTATCCTAGCTGAAAGCTCAGCCTGTCCCTGATCTATCTTAGCTGAAAGATCAACCTGTCCCTGATCTATCTTAGCTGAAAGATCAACCTGTCCCTGATCTATCTTAGCTGAAAGATTATTCAGCGTTTGTAGTAATACTTCCATGTCAATGATGGTAGGTGCAGGTACAGATACCGCACTAAAATTAGTGACAGTAGCAGGCTGAAAAGTAGCTACACTGGCTGCTACATTATCTGATGGCGCTAGACTATGCAAGCCGCCGGTTGTGATATCCATGTCATAAGTGGGTAACTCAACATTAGGTGGTGGTGTAGATGGAGGTATAGCCGGTTGTGTATCTGTTATGGGCCACTTCACGCTCTCACTCTCTCCTGCGTGTGTGTCTAACAATTGGGCATGATTTTCAAGTGATCCTGACATACTCAATTCTTCCGAATTTGCGGTCAATGCATCGCTGTTGGATAATTGTGTTCCTCTTTCTACATTCTCGTCAACATCAGTTGATCCTTCGGTTCGATTCCTTAAGCTATAAACAATGGGATTAAGACGTGGCATAGCTCAATAGTGTATGAAACTCACTAGGTAATCATAAAGACAAAATATATACAACAAAAAAAAACAATAATAATAATTATTATTATTGTGTCGTCTCACTACTCGTGCCCCACGTTGGGCGCCACTTCTTCTGTGACGCCTTATTTCATTAAATATTACCAGTTATTATCATTAACAACCATATCTAAGGTAAATTTATTAATAAGCCAGACGGTACAACCTTTAACTTATTAATGTCCTGGATTTACGTTGGACATGGCTTACTCAAGAGTCCTTAGGTTTGTGACATGGTATGTTTGAATAATAGTAATAAATAATATTTTTATTTTTCAATGTCCAGTTTTTTTTCTAGCTCAGGGAGAAAATTTTGAAACTACTTACTCAACCTCTGGGTGTGAGACGATTTATATTGTGCTTATTATTGATAAAAAAAAATTAATAACTTAAATTCATTTGCGTCAAGAATGCGTATGCTATTACATTATAGTATATAAATTTAACTCTCATTCTAATTAAAATCAAATCATATCTGTACACTTACTTAAAATCCATCCAATCGTCCTATATTGATCAAGCATTATTCACAAAAACAAATTAAATATACATGGCCTTCCAAAAACCTTTCCTTCTTTTTTTTAAACCATTCTAGTCTCTCTTTTCCATAGAGGTACTTAGCTTATAACACAGCAACAACGATCAAAAAAAAATTAAATGCTGAGAGAAATAAGACAAAGATAAAAATGAAGTAATCACAAACTGCACAGATATGCAGTAACGACTGTGATGGTGACGTCACAAAGTTCTTGTCGTTGGTTGGATCCCTGGACAATGTAATAGTTTATAAATGTAGGTTAAAAATAAAAATTTCAATAAAATATGGTGGAAAGTCCTAAAAGTGGCTTAAGTCCCTCATATACCAGCCTCCAGGACGAAAACGGGAGACTTTCCTTCAAAAACGGGAATTTTTCCCGCAAAATAGGGATTTTTTTTATTTTTCTATATTTTTCGAGATTTTTTGGCGGAATTGTTTTCCAAAAACTGGAAATTTTGGCGTTTTTGGCGAACATTGGGCAAGTTTTGGCCAATTTCTGGTTATCTTTGGCAATTTTTGAACGTCAAGGTCAAAGATCAAGGTCAAGGTCATCCAAGATGGCGGTCGTGACGTCACGATCCATAGCCGGAGCCCCGGCACAAGGCACCACAGCCAGAAGCCAGCGCTTGGACCGGCCAATATACACTGCTACTTCATTGATAATATGAGTATTGATGATAGATATTCTTTGTTTAACGTTGTCAACCACATGTTTCCTGATCTTTGGAAGTGAATTAATGGAAACTAGTTAAAATGATAGGTGTTCATATCAACTGAAAAGTTGTGTCATTCATTGATAGTCGCCCATATACAAATGTATAAATTGTTTATTACTATTTGCTTGTTTATCAGAGAACAATTTATATTACATTTTTAACTTCAATATGTATGTTTTAAAATGCGTTTAAACTTCATTTCCCCATCACTTTTCCACAAAAAAAAATTTGAACAATCGTGGTTGTACCTATAGCCCCTGTGTGGTAGACTCTCGAAAGACGGTGCAGTGCTCCTGCGCATTGCGGGTTGCGGGGTAAAGGTGGCACAAGGGGCGGCTAAGCCAGCACGTCGCGTCGGCGAGCTGCAGGCTAATCTCGGCGCGGGTCAGCTGCCGGATTACAGCCCTCAGCCACCCTCGCCCCTGACCCCTGACCCCTGACCCCTGTCCCAGCCTCCTTCCGGGCGTTAGGGGACGAGACCACTGGCAGCGCTGTCCGGCTTGTCTCTCCGCGGGCTAAGTGGTGACGAGGGTAGTAATTGCACGGTCGCTCTTATTCCCACACTTGCCGCAGGCCTGGCAAGAACCAGCCTGATGAGTCGTGAGGCACATTACTGGCAGTGCTGGCTTCAGATACCGCCGCGACGCAACCTCCGCGGTCTGTCATGACAGTATGGTTCCACCTTACCTTCCGTCACGTGAGAGTGATGGGACTCAACCACAATCAGTCCCGAACCCTGGCAAGGAGATCTCTAACACGTAAAAAAATTCCCGTGTTAGTCCTGAAACGAACAAAACACCTTCGGCCAAGATAGAGACTTAAAACCCTGAGAAAAAAAGGCCAAACCTTTTCCTACAACGTCAAATGATGTCATAGTTTTCAGATAAAGATTTTAATAATATATAAAAAAATATAATGTTTATAAACATTAAGACTTTATTTTATTTATGAATTGTTTAACGATTAACATGTTCTGCGGGTTCTTACTAGTAGTATATATTGGCCGATCCTGGCACAGCGTTCAGGGTGTAGTGACAGTGTAGGGGTCCACTCTCTTGGATTATAACGTCATTGGTGTCAAATTTCCTCAAAATTCTTAAAAATGTCTTTATTTATAGGGAAAAATTCCCGTTTTGAAGAAAAATTTCCCGTTTTTATTAAATAAAATATCAAAAATTTGAAGTTCAAAGTTTCTCAAAATACATTTGCCTTTGAAAGAACCAAAACTCCTAAAAGCGATTTAAGACTTCTAAAAGCAAGCCGACCTAAGCCACCTATGTCATGACCTTAACCTTGATCAAAGATTTGAAATTCTTCAATTTTTGACCAAAAATAAAAAAAAATTAAAAAAAATGTTTACTTCATACGTTTAGTTACTTATTCCACTCCGGTCCTCGGTTTGATTCCAGGCGAGTGTAAACATTCAATTAATTAAAAAAAAATATTTCAAAAATTCTTAATTACAACTAAAATAAATTCAAATAAAAATCTTGCTTGTATCACACCTGACATCTTGGATAACAGAAACATTGCACTTGTCGTTGCGGTTGCCATCTTGAATATTCGTATTTTTTATCCGATTTTAATGAGAAAAATTTAAAATTCACAAATAATTATTTAACAAAATTTATATAGTTTGAACCCTACGAGATGATTTGATTAAAAATGACCATGGATCCGCCCTCCACAGAATCCACCGATAGACTGACCTCCTACCATTGATGCCAAAGTAGATATTACGTCAGTCAGTATGAAATCATGACAGCAACCCGGGATGGATTGATCAACTAAACATTTGAAGTGAATCATTATTATTTGGTAATTTGTCGGAATTTTTTGGTCAATTTTACAGAATTTCAAATTTACAGCCAAGGCCAAGGTCTTGACCTCAGCGGCTTAGGGCGGTTTGCTTTTAGGAGTCTTAAGCAGCTTTTAGGAATTTTGGTTCTTTCAAAGGCAAATATAATTTCAGGCAGTTGAAAATTCAAATTTTTCATTATTCGTTTAATGAATATTGAAATTTTTTCTACAAAATAACACATTTTCTCTTGAAATAGGATTTTTTTTGAATTTTTAGAAATATGAGTATATTTTACACCAAGATAGCCAACATGACGTCACAATCTAAGATAGCGGACCCCGACACAAACACCACACCATAAACCCTATGCCAGAACTGGCCAATATACAAGTATACTTTTTATACTATTAAAACATTTAAAACAGTGATAGAAAAATTAACGTAACCTTACATCATTATTTAAACTGTATGAAGCTATTTAAAACATTTTTATGGACATGCAAAATTTATTGTTTTCACTTTATCTCACAGAGAAACCTTAAGGATAAACATGTGTTAAAAAAGTTTTATAATCAAAATTGACTATCAAACATATGACCACTAGAGTAAAACCAGTCACAAGTTTCAATGCCTGAATTTATTGAGTTTATCGGATTATCTTCGTTAATGATTTCATGTACATTGTCTAAACTACCTGAGCCGTTTAAACACGCATTAATGAGCACAAAAGGAACACAAAGAAGGCTGAAACTGAGAAATCAAGAGTAATAATACACACAAACCCTTAATAGCAAATCAATGCCAGCTGTAGTTCATGTGTGTTAAAAATTATTTACTACGAATAAAATTTCTCTTAATGGGTAGATATCATAGTTACGTCCGATTTTCAACAGGCCAACTTTAAATATACTGGATTGAAAAGCACGTTAGCTTGTGAGGCAGAATTAAAATTATTTTCACGGCCCGTGAACCATTTATACGACTCAAAGGTTTTCCAGTAATAGCGGGCGTATCTCCATGGAGCGGCACACAAATGTCTACCTCGCGGAGGGCAAAAAAGGTCAGGTTTTCCTTTTTTTGTGAAGCAAACTGCGCTGTTTCCGAGGGCCGTAAAGATGGTAATCTGCGGGCAGGACATGAGGTGGGGGTAGAAGGAGGTCAACCCAACTACCCCCACCCCCACAACTCCTTCTCGACCACCCCCACCCCCTCGTCAATACGGCCCCAGCCCGGACGGCTCTCCGGTTGGCGAAAACACAGCAGAGAAAACATGAGACCAAAGGAACACGTTCCCCGATCCCTCCAACAAATGGGCCAACTCCAATGTTATTGAAGTACACAATAAAATGTTTGTACTACCTAATAACATTTCTTAAAAAAAAAATACACTCCCAAAAGTATCGCTCTGTAATACAGTATGTCCATAAGAGAATGTTCCGGATGTAAAATTTAATGGCTTCAACTTTGAGTATTGCATAATGTTGGTTAAGGTCACAATTAAATATTAACTCAAACAGTTTCAGATGAGCGCATGTGCGAATATTGCTTAGTTGTTTTCTAGCTTGCAGCTCTCAAGATAGTCTCTTACCACAATTAGTAGAGGGTGAAACTGTAAACATTATTTTGGTTAAATACTTCTTTAGATGCGTTGAGGGTGAAATTTTTGTGTGCAACAGAAATGCAATTGAATAATGGTTAGTTACTTAACATAAATGTAACGAATTGAAAGTATGCATGCGGAAACTGCTATTGCTACAAGCCGAAATCGTCCAAATAGCGGACCCAAATGTGGCAACATGCACCTGTATAAAATCACTTTCACCAATGTCGAGAGACGTAAGAAGCGTATTGCTGAGCCAAAGGAATCTCTATGGTAGTAAAATTATCATGGAATACATTTGGTAAACTAAAAGCAATGTATGCGGATGAATCACGCAGGTCCGCCATCTTTTCCTAATTTTGAGACTTCCGTAGATTGCAGTACTGAGGTGAGATGTATCCGTTCCAATCGACTTCTGTTGTATTCACGAAATTACTCCTTCCAAATTCCATATACAGAGGATATGATGTTCAGACATCAATAAAATCGGTGGTTAAATGCGCGATGTCTAAATACAAAGTTTAATGATTGAATCCCACAAATATACTAATAATTGTTTCTTTAATATTTGATTAAAATTAACAATACAATTAAAAAACATTACTGTAAAAAATTGTGCGTGGAGTCCCTCCGCGCGGAAGAAGTGAAACTTCGTAATGTGGAAATGAAAATAGGAAGGGGTAGAAATTGATTTTTAGTGAAATCATATTGTATCAAATCAAACTAAAATAAATCACGAAATCATTCAACGATAAAAGCTGTTTATTTAACTAAGCGGACAGGTTCGCCCCAAGGAGAAAATTGACGCGGCGAGACCTCGTGGACATAGAGAAATGACACACTCACTATTTATGTGTCTATGAAACACGCATTCACTCTCGAACTGTCTCTTTCTATTCCCCCTCTCCAGGAGCACTAAAATTAAAAACGCAACTTTGTTAGAAGTCGCATTAGAAGTTTCACTTCAATAAAAACAAGTATTTAACAATGTACTAGTGTATTAGAGTCATGTTTTAACTTCCTATACACCTTCCATACTTTGAAACGTAATTGGGTACTTCCAGTTGAATTTTGCTCATTTGTCATTAAGATAAGGCAAACATTATTTGCTAAATTAATTTGTAAGAACACTTACTTCCACTGTCCATTATACAGTAGTTAATATTTTTAAAATGAAATATTGATTTTTCCGTTCAAGTTGCTGTAAAATAAAAGAGACCTTTTACAGTACAGTGCAGAACAGAAGTGAGGGTACTTCAGTTTATACGTATAAATACTTCTGTTAACTCTATATTCACTGTGCTGCAAAATACAGTACGCCCATAAAATAATGTCACAGTTATAAATTTTTTTATTATCAACTTTAAGCGTTGTAAGGTTTTGGTTCACAATTAAAGAGTAACTAACTTAAACAGTTTTAAATAAGTGGATGCGCGAGTACTGCTTTGTTTTTTTCTAACTTGCAGCGCCACCTACGCAAAATGGCGATTCCTGAGCGTAAAGCGGTTTATGTTCTGCATTTAGCTAAGAGTGAATGTGTAATTTCAGCCCTCCCCACTGGAATATATTTGTACGTGGGTGGTTAAGCGTCAAAGTCCCTGACCGTTTTATTGGTCGTAATTATTGCGACGACAGAGCTATTTTTCGCTGGCCTCCACGTTCACCTGACATAACTCCAAGCTATTTTTTTCCTTTGGGGCTTCATAAAAGATCATGTCCACGTTACGCCGCTACCTAATGATTTGCCAGAGTTGAGACACAGAATTGAAGAGAATATTGCTTCCATTACTCAGGACGAGTTAAAAATAACTTTTAGGTTGGACGTGTGCCTTATAACTAAAGGTGCACGTTTTGAACATTTGTAAGGATACCTAGGTTATTTTTTCTTGAAGTCTTTGTATGTTTTATTGTTAATAGCATTAATTAAACTGTTATAATATACCTTTGAAAGTGGCACATTTTTTTATGAACATTGTATTTTTCTGTGCCAGATGTTATGTCACCGAATCTTTATTTTGAATATAGTTAAGTGAGATAAATAAATGAAACATAAGTGTAGTATTTTATACATGTCCATAAACACACGCACTTATATACAGGGGCGCAACAACTAAATTTCCAAAAGGGGGAGGGGGGTGGCAATATACCTTTTTATAAAGAATCATCGATCCCCCCTATTGAAGCGGGGGGTCCGGGGGTCCTCCCCCGGGGAAATTTGTATTTCAAAGTGGAAAATGGTGCTATTTAAGCAGTTTTATTATCTGAAAATTGATTACACAGCACTTTCTTTGCCCCCGTTTGCCCCCACTTGAAGGTTTCAGAGGGGGGGGCAAAATACCCTTGCCCCCCCCCCGTGTTGTTGCGCCCCTGCTTATATATACACACACATAGAGGAGTATTTGCAAATGGTTGTAAAGTGGTGTTGCAGGAGGCAGATGCTGTGCGCCCCGCCACTCCGCGGAGTGCTTCTGGCGAGCTGCTATCGACACGAGGACTCATGAGGCCGCCCCACCTGGGCGCGACACTAGCGCCCGCGGCTCAACTCGCAACTACCCCAGCTCTCAGGCAAGTGGCGAGAGGACATTCGCCCATGCATCTTTACGCATACGTGTAAGTTAAGTAATAACGTTATTACTAGAGACCTGCAAATTTCGCGGATTCATTCGGTGATAGGCTAGAATTCAAACACATATAACTCTTAGATGATTGTGCTATTGGCTTACTGTTCATCTGGACGAATCTCAACCAGTTATAAACCCTCAACCAAAGAAGGATCGAATCACAGACAAACCAGCTGAGACGACTTACAAGTCGGCAGCCAATGAACTTGCGTTATTTTCCCGAGTATACAGGGGTATGTGCAGTCTATCCTGAAGGCCATCTAAATCGCGAATTTTGCAGGTCTCTAGTTATTTCTTATCACCTAATGTTCTTTCATTAGACGCCAGTTTTAAATGTAGTAAATTTTATGTAATATTTTATTTTTGACATTTTTACACTAAAATAAAAGTCTTTTGAGATTCCTACATTCTAATAATAATGAGCCATTAGATGAGGCTGTCGTGTAGAATTCGTGCCGGAGTTAACTAACTTTTCGCTACTCCTCTGCATCTTCAGCCTACGAGATGTAGTTTAACGTCGGGTAACTTCAAAACAGTTATGTGGCTACTCCCCGAAATCAGAGGTTGTCACGACAATAGCCGTGGAAGATTGCAGTATCGTCGATATGCTATCCCTGCTTATGTATACCGATGTTACGAAAAAGCTAAAATTATAATAACAGTAGTAGTATGCAAATGTAATTAGATAACGTTGTGCATTTATATATGGGCGCCATTTTGGACAGATATTACATCATCGTTGCACTTTTCGTTACGGCTGCAATCTTGGATTCTAGAACGTTGCAAAATTTCGTTATGGCCGCCATCTGAAATTCTAGTAACATGTCCGTCCACCATCTTGAATCTTATGTCACAGCCACTTTTTTCGATTGTTGACATCATTTCCGCCATCTGGATTTCGTCTGCTGGAGGCCGCCATCTTAGATGATATCGAGGCCGCCATCTTGGATTCCATCACCTTTGTTTCTGCTGTTAATTCCTAGAGAGCGTCAGCATCGACTTGTCTCATCACATAAGTTCGTTGTTCCTTTTTTTACAAGAGGCGTTGTAGTCCTTATCGATATATTAAATTATATTTTTTATAATGTTCGCATAATTTCACGGCCATTGTCTGAAGTAGCTTGGCTTCTGGGTTGTAGCCGTGTTCTTGGCGAATAACTCACCGACGTTTCGGTCGACATTCCAGTCGCCATCATCAGGGAGCAGTTACCTACTGTTAAATAAATTGGAAACGCTGCAATTATACTCAACACAGCTCTGAACTCGGGGATTGAAAACACACTCCTTTAACCTCTAAGCCATCAAGAAATTTACCAGACCGAGATTTAATTAAGGTATATAAAAAATAACACACATATACTTGTAATTTTTTTTATTTGAAGGAATATAAGCATCGCCTGTTCGAAACAGAACCGCCATATTATTTTCAGTACTCGCTACCAGGAGAGCTAATGGCATGCAGTACACACGGTAAAGTGCTGCTGCCACCTTGTTTTCAATATGTTACTAGGAACGCTAGTGTGAGTTAGTACACATGTCGTTTACTAGAGTGTGTTACTGCCTTTATTGGTTTAATTTTTACCGCTATAGTTCAGAAATCATTTATTGCCAGAGCGTCCGCAATCTTGGCATTTAGGTGCCATCTTGAAATTGTCTAAATATTATGCTAGAAATTAGGGAAAAACTTAAAAAATAATTTAATTAATCACTTATTAAATAAATTATTGATTCGATTGATTTTCGTCCTTGGTTTTATCCATGCTTGATACAATATAAATAATTAGTTAGAATTATTTAATAATACAGGTTTGAAAAAATACAATTAAAAAATTTATTACAGATTCTACGAAATACAAAAAACAAACAAAGTACTAATGTTTTTCCAAGTGTACAGTCATATAAGTATGCGAAGCGAGTCCTTTGAATGCCTTGACATGTGTTATCAGCACATTTCCACATGTAAGTCGTTTAACCAGCTACGCCCAGACGGTGATCATGCACATCAGTCGGTGATCATGCACGTCAGTCGGTGATCATGCACATCAGTCGGTGATCATGCACATCAGTCGGTGATTATGCACATCAGTCGGTGATCATGTACATCAGTCGGTGATCATGCACATCAGTCGGTGATCATGCACGTCAGTCGGTGATCATGCACATCAGTCGGTGTTCATGAACATCAGTCGGTGAACATGCACATCAGTCGGTGATCATGCAAATCAGTCGGTGATCATGCACGTCATTCGGTGATCATGCACATCAGTCGGTGATCATGCACATCAGTCGGTGATCATGTACATCAGTCGGTGATCATGCACACCAGTCGGTGAACATGGACATATGTCGGTGATCATGCACATCAGTCAGTGATCATGCACATCAGTCGGTTGGCCAGACACGTCTGTTTAGGAACAAGGAACGTATGTACAGTGGACAGCCACGTCCAGTTGGTTGTCTAGGAACGTCAAATAGTTTTGTCAGGCACACACATCCAGTCGGTTGGTCAAGCTAACACGTCACGTATATGGCAAGGTACTACCAATCGGTAGCCAAGCACGTCTATTCAGTGGCCATGAAAAATATGTTCCATTAGATGGCCAGTCACATCCAGTTGGTAGCCAGACGCATCCAGTATATGGTCCAAAACATCGAGGCAGTAGCCAAGAGGCATTTTTGGTCGATAATCGGCAAAATGTTTTAACAGTACATGTAAAAAATCATTCTCAAAGGCCATGCGTCTCCTCACCACAAGTCCAGGTAGGTATATACAATGTTAGGTATATAGGCAAAAGGTTTCCGAACCAAGAGGGGCAATTCGCCGATACGAGACCAACATTTATACAGGTCATGTTTAATGCCAGGCTTATAGGCCAAACGTCTCTGAACCACGAGATCAATCATGTTATGAGTAAAGACTTATCGATACTATTTTGTCGTTAAAAAGGAAGCATATAGTAAAAATAAAGCACATTCACAAAAAATTAAGTTCATTAAAAAATGAGGCACATTTGGAAACACATACGAATAAAGGAAGTACATTTTGGAAAAACACACGATTAAAGGAAGCACATTTGGAAGCACATTCGACAAAGAAGAAGACCATTTGGAAGCACATTCGACATAGAGGAAGGACATTGGAAGCACAACGAACGAAAAGTAAGCACAACCAACGAAAAGTATGCACAACCAAAGAAAAGGAAGCACAAACAACGATAAGGAAGCACATTTGGAAGGACAATAAAAAAGGATGCAGAATCGGAAGCACAAAACCAAAATAAAAGTACAATCGGAAGCACAATCAACGAAAAGGAAGCACAATCGGAAGTACAATCAATGAAGGAAGCACATGGGGAAGCACAATAAAATAAGGAAGCACAATTGGAAGCACAATAAAAAAGGGTCCAACAATAAACTAAATGTAAGTACATTTGTAAGCACATTAGAAACAAGGCAGCACTTTGGAAGCACTTTCAAGAAAAGGAAGCACGTTGAAATAGGAATCACATTTGAACGTTCATTTGAGAAAAAGGAAGCACATTTAACGAAAAGGACATATTTTTGTACGTAAATTTATCACGTTAGGACAATATCTCATCGGAGGAATATGATACAGGGGCACTATCGTGCCACAGGAATACGATATCGACACAGAAACACGTTCTTAATGCAGGGATACGATCTCGCCTCAGGGATTCTATGAAGTTACAGGGATACGATCTCATCAGCAAGACACTTTGTTTTTTGTACTTTGTGGAAATTCTGTAATAAATTAAAAAAAAAAATTTTTTTTCTCGAACATACAGTTTTTTGATAAATATAATTAAATTATATTTAATTGTTTCAAGCAAGGATTTAACCAAGGACAGAAATCAATCAATTCAATCATTATTTCAAAAAGTGTTTTTTTTTAATTATTTTGAATTCCCCCCCCACCAAATTTTTAGCTTAATAATTAGAAATTAAAAAAAAATGCCAATTATAGGACGCCCTGGCAATAAATGATAACTGCACTATAATGGTAAAAGTTAAACTAATATGGTGATAACGCACTATAGCAGATGACGTGTGTACTAAGTGTCAATAGCACTCCTAGTGCAAGAGTGTGGCAGCACTCTCTAGCAGATGTCGTGTCTACAACGTGACACAAGCAATCCTGGTAGAGAGTACTGAAAACAATATGGCGGTTCTGTCTCGAACACGTATTGCTATCATTTTTCATACTACAAAATTACAAGGTTGTATATGTTTTATATTTATAAACTTATTTAAAGTTTCAACCCGGTAAATGTCTTGATGGACTAGCGCACAGTTAGGCCACTTGCGCGACCTCAGTCTCCCTGGATTTAATTAATTTTTGTATTGTTTAAAGTTTATTCCAGGTTGATTTTTTTACTACACTGTTTCAGTATTATGCGTATATTAATTTTTAAATACGTTTTATAAGCGCTTATAGCTTTTCTTTAATAAACTTGGCCGCCATCATATAGAGTGCGAGAGTGTGCAAAATCTAAACGTAAAGATATTTTTCATTGGTATCAGAATTTTTACGAGTGTGCTTATATTATTTAGTGGTGTATTGGAATATTTATTTATTGTAATATTTTATTATACCTTGTTTATTTTACGTTAATTATTCTTACTGTGTAGCGGTACTTACGAGAATAAACGAGAACTATCTAGCGGAGTGAGGGGTGTAGAGAGGAGGGGGCGTGACGTCAGGTGACGTGAAGAGTGTGATTCCGCTCCCAGCTGATAGCGAGGACTGTGTGTTTGACCGCCGGCCGCGACGGACCTTATTTTTTTGCGGCACTGCTCATGAAGTATGCAGTGTTAGCCCGTGCGAACTCGGATCCCAGCCATGGGGGACTCGCCTTTTGGTTCCTTACGTGAACGAGAGTTAACAGCAATAATCTGTAATCATCGAAAATTGCTTTGTGACGGTGATGCCATGGCTAGTTTCGCAAAGAAAAAGACACGGTATACGCGAGCGCGCGACGGTGTGGGGCAAGGTGACAAGCCACAGAAGCAGCGCGCTGCTAGTAGCGCAATAGTGAGTAGGTTATGCCTGGCCCCGACCCGATAGTCTATTGCATCAAAGGTATGCTTCAGCACCAAGTAAGTGACACGACTGGATTTTAGTACTTTATTTTCCCCGCTGGTATGAAGCATGGTTTAAAGAATATGGGTTTTTTGAAAACATAGTGCGGCGACTGGATTTAGCGTTGTAGAATATAAGGCCTGAAGGACGTCATAATTTTTATCCCCCCCCCCCCTCCAGCGTAAGAGACTTTTGGGACTTATTTTATAATTTGTTTTTCTGTAATTTTTGTCTGTAACCAAATGTCGTTGTCTGTTAATTCAATTATAGCAATTTAAAATGCCACCTAGAGTTTACCTTATAAGGCCCATTCCCTTTTTTGGTATGACTATACATTGTTTGGAAAGAATTTAATTTTCAGGATCATTGATTTTTTAACTCATTATTGTGCCTATCACTGTAGAGTTTGCGGGATTATCGTTAAATTTAGTTGAGTATGCTGGTACAGCTTTTTGCGCACTTGCCATTTGTTAAGTCAGTCTATGCGTGTCTTTTAAGCTTAAATCCATTAGAAACTCAGGAAGTTGTTAGTGACGCATACACGGGACTGACGTGGTGGGTGCGGACGTGTACAACTACCCCGGCATAAGGGGAGTTTGGCCACAAAAGAAATTCTATGTATTTTGCATAAAAGTTTCAATTTAATATATCGATAAGGACCATAATAACATTAGTAAGTAATTGAACGTGAACCTTATGTGATGAGACAGAGCACTGCTGGCACTCTATAGGTGTAAAAAGTAGAAACATATATGATAGAATCCAAGATGGCGTCCTCCAGCAGAAAAAAGAACAAAATGGCGGCGATGACATCATCCAAGATGGTGGCCTCCAGCAGATGAAAACCAAATGACAGACACGATGTCAGAATCGACAAAAAGTGTCTGTTACATGCTAGGCTATGTACCTGCCACCTCTCCCAACTTGCCGTCATCCCATTCGACAGCTAGCGCATGCGTTGTGGTGGCGTCGCCGACGCACTCTCCTCTGCCGGTTCCCCCACCACGTACCTAAGCATTCCCCTCTTACGATCGGAATATGTCGTAACGCTCGAAAAGTTTGGCCCACTCAGCAAAGAAATTTCACTTAAAAAATAATTGTTTTTAAGTTTTGGTAATTTTTTTCGATAAGGGTCTTTTGGGAAAAATAGCGACTAACTGATAGTTCGTTGTAAAATATGCGCCAAATAATTAATTATGAATGTCATTTTTGTATAAATTAAAACATAAAATCTTGACTATGCTAATAACTTAATTGTGTGTGGATTCACCAAGCATCTAACTGTATTTTTTTTTACCAAAATTTAATATTTGGTGTTCTGTACATTATGTATAAATGCACATTGTCCGCCACCCTGTGAGTGTTCCTCGCACTACTTTCACAGACATTATCGTCGACCACTCTATTGGGTGGTCACTTGTATAAGTAATAGTACCTACTAATGTATGAATTACCTAAAAATGCATTTTACTTCGGTTTTTGTGTGTTATTACTAAAATAATATCAGTGTGAAACCAAATAACGTGGAACACTGAATATGCTTATATATGCTAACAAATATAAACAGATGAATCCTAAATAAATTAGTAGTACCGTTAACATAATCCTTCATATACATGTTCCAAATATATATGGTAAAATAACTAACGGTTTTTAATCAATAATTAAGTTGGAATATTAGTTATTAAAAGTTCTAATCAGTTTTCATTCTTAATAGTTATATGGCACAAGAAACTAAAATTTTATCATGGTTAAAGCAACTAAAATTTTATTTTGAAAATGTACGTGACTAATTATCGGGCAAAAGAGCAAAATACTTATAATTTCCTACTAGGCTTTTGATCCTCAAACTTTACAATCTTCAGAACAAAAAATGGTTTATAAACAAATAAAAGCTATTACTATATGGCAGGGAACTACACCCATCAGACGATAAGACTTTAATTTGCTCTTGGTAATTATAACGACTGTGATGTTAGTTTCACTAAAAATATTTCACACTCACCACACAATCTAACATAGCTTAGAGATTCAGTTTTGTAATTCTTGGCCCACCGGCGTGACCCGCCTATCCCTGCAATATGGCAAGGTTAAACCTGAGGCAATGAATTTTAGAAATGAAGGAAGCTTATGTTCCTGCTTCTCTCAAACAAGATCATCTAAAAAAATTCACTAGAGACTCGTGAAAATATTGTACCTTTAAATAAATAGGCTAATTCAACGAAATATCTATGAATTATGAATATTTCTGCTTTGCCTCTTAGCCTCTAATTCTCCTTCCCATACGCTCCATCTTCTTGACCATGAAAATTGCAAGCGGTATCTGCCAAACAACAAAAATGTTTAGCTTAACTGCATTCAAACCTCGCGCCGTCAAAGTTCACACCCAATTAGTGCGCTGGACTATGAACGAGATTCAAACCTTCAAAACTAAATCCTATAGCATAACAATAATGTACAGTTAGCTTTAGAATTTGTTAATGTTACTTCAAAACTGACAACTTTAGCTTTAAATATAAAAGGAGATAATACTTACTCAGACACTGGGCTAAAACTATAGACATAATACAGGCTAGAATATTGCCAGCTCTGGTGGCTTAACACTGTCTTTCAAATCTATGGCAATGGTAAAATCAAATGATTTAATTTATATACCTATAAATGCATGTTGGTATATGTAACGGTGATAAACTACGACACCATTTGACCCATCACCATGAAACTTGGCTCATCGAAGGGCTATAAATCGCAAATAGATGGTGAGGCTGCCTATTTACTTGTATACCGTTCAAACGTTTGCCATGAGAAGTTGTATACATAGACATTTGAACACGGAGAATATCATCGCGATATCCATTTTGCGGCAGCGAAACAACTTATATATCGTTCATTTGATTGCCATGAAAATTGGTAAATATAGGTATTTGAACACGGGGAATATGTCCAAACATTTCATGTTGTTATAGCTTGCTTCTAGATAGTGCTATAGTGCATTAACTTCTATTTCGTTGAACGAATTACCATGAAAATTGGTATATTGTATCTTTTACTGTGCTTTATCCTCAATAAAAACAAATATTGAATGTAACCGTGATTAGTATTTTGTGAGTGAGTTTATAATGGAATACCATTTAAAACGCTTTATAGATCATATATTACATAGAAAACATAAATTTGAGATATAAAGAGGTAAATAAATAAACCCTGGCACGACAACGTCTGCCGGATTCTGCTAGTAACAAAATAAATTTTCAACATATACTGCAAGATACGTTATCGCACAGACATGCTGTTGGGTTTCCCGGGAATGCTATAGCTGGAGACACTATGAGGAGCATAAGGCCTAACTGCAACACTAACCTGTGCTGGCGGAACGTAGCCTCTATGCCGTAGCGCTGTCAGAGCTACACGAGATAAATGTCCTTGAAGCACACTGTTCCATCCACAGCATCTCTAGCTGTGCCATCTAGGGCCTACCGTGACTGCACTATTGTGATACCTAGTTCCAGGAAAATTAATTATATAATGACTGATGTTTATTAAAAAAAAAGGTCGTGTTTCGAAGAACCTGGTATATTCATCGGTAAATCTTTTATACATTACGTTACTTACATTTCCATATTTCTAATGTCGAAGAAACAAAAAAAAAATACAAATCAAATTAATTTTTCCCTCTATCTCTATCTCAGTGACTGGTAAAAACAGGTTTTTATAATGATGTGTGATACTTGCTTTTTACTGAAACGAAACACAAGAAAGACTTATTCGTTTCCAAACTCATTGTGAATTCTTGATTTTTTTGGTAGCCAATATTTAAAACAGTTGATGAAAATATATTAAATGATATAAACATAAATATAACGTAATCAGTATTGATATATCTGTTATTACATTGAACAAAGTTTGAAATCTTGTAAATAATCAAATTGATAGAGTTTTAAAATAGAATAATTTTTTTTTGGCTGTAGTATTTAAATAGAATATTTGCTCTTAGTATAATCCTGTATTTTTTTTGGTAAATTAGTATAATTAAGGAATGTTCTTGATGAAAGTGTAGGCATAGAATGCATACAGGACCCTAAATACTAACTTTCAGGTAAATAAACGTTATACAATTTTATACCAAAAACATATTAAAATTATTTCTATATTTCTGAAAATAAAACCTTATTTTAACATTTTTTTGTTAAAATAAATTAGTTTGTACACCGGACTTTTGTTTTTTAAAATAAGAAAAATAAAGGTGTGTCACTGTACTAAGTTTTGGAGCCTTACTGTGAGATCAAACTTATCATTCGTTAAGCAGTAGTTTCCCAGAGCGCCGCCAGATGTCAGCTGTAGCCGGGGCGGGATCGATTAGTTAATCTCAAACGGGGTAGATGGCGCAGTCATCACCATCGGTGCAAAATGATTCGAGCAATCGCGTGCAGTTCCGTTTGAAGAAGTGTTATTTTTGTAAATTGTTTTGATTATTTGAGCACCCAGAATTTGTTTCCGGGGGCTATAAGTCAAAATTTTTACGAAAAACTCCATAGTCGCCGAAAATAAATTTGTACTATAACTTAGAAAAGATCATAGACATTTCGTAGATAACATTTATTTTTTTCACATATTTTATTTTACAAGTCCTTGTCAGAATTGTAACGAGAGAGGAAAATTATTGATGGTCCGAAAAATGAAAAATTAATTAAAAATAATAAAAATTATTCTAGTAAGAGAAAAAAAACAATTAAACAGAGAGAGGAAAAAAAACAATAGTTTAGGTTTGCGATTTAAAGTGATAAAAAGTATTTAAATACTAATTGAACTCTAATGAGGGTACTGATTGCTTCGTTGTTAATATCACACGGGTGTTTTTTACTTGTATGGGAAAAATAAGAATGATAAGGTATCTAGTGTGTGGCAACAATGTTAATAGGCAATAGGAAATAAACTTCTAGCGCCTGCGGCATTGTCAACACACACTTCGTACGTGTACTGCATGTTGTATGTAACCCCCTCCAACGCATTTGATTCTAAATTGGACTTTTAGTAAGGATCCCTAATGTTATTGGTAATATAATATAGCCTATAGCCTTTCTCGATAAATGAACTATCCAACACTCAAAGAATTTTTCAAATCGGACAAGTGGTTTCTGAGATTAGCGCGTTCAAACAAACAAACAAACAAACTCTTCAGCTTTATAATATTAGTATAGATGCGACCTATAACAACAACAAATAGCATTTTATTTATTACATAAAAATAAAATAAAAATACCAAACCAATAATTAAAAATTATTTTAACCGGAAACTTATATGTATGATATTTTAAACATATTAGTTATATAAACTGATTATGCAAATTTAAATTATTACTATATCTGTAGAATATAATGTTTTAAAATATTAGTTTTTAATTTTTAACCATTATTGTAATTTTTTTAATTTATTGCAATGCAGCAAAAATAAAAATTGTAGGAGTAGCTCTATTTCAAAAAATATTTTTAAGTCACAGTTACTGAATTCATAAGGAAAAAATGTTTCATTTATAATAATTATTAATAAATCATTTTTAAAATAAGCATCGAAATTATGAGCTCATTAGTTGGAAATGTTTTTTTTTTAAGTTTCTTTGTTATTTTACTTTAATAAAGTTGAATACAAACAAAAATATTTAGTCCGGTATAGTCGCTAATGATGGCTGGGTTACGTTAATATCTTTGAAGTGTCATTTATATCATAGTTACAGGCATTAAAGTGAATTAATTAGTGTGATTTTTTTGCGAAAAGTTTAGTATTTCATTGGAACTGTTACACCGAAGCCAAGCGAAATAATAAAGTTGGAGTTCTTTGAAGTAATCACGAATGGCCAAGAAGTTAACCGTTCTGTACAATAAAAAAAATGTATCAAAACAATTTTATTGTTGTGCGAGTTGCAAACATTGTTTATTTGAAATTATTTAATTTTATTTTTCGTAAATGGTGGCACTGTAACCACTGATATGCTAAATATATACGAAATATGTATGTCACGGGTAAAGCTAGAAGATGTAGACCTATGTTTACCAGGGTTAACCTAGCATTATCCAAGTTTGTTGAGTAAATCTGAATAATCACTAAAATAAATGTGAATTCGGCGTCCACCCGTGAACACCTAAGTCTACCCAGCGCTGACTACTGACTAGGTAATGTTAGGTGTTGCGTAATTTTTGAGCACGTGGCACAAGACGCGCGGGCACCGACATCCGCCACGCCGCTCAGTGACGGAATGGCGGATGAAATCTGTCACGCCTCTCAGAGACAGAATGGCGGCCCAACATATTGCACGTACGGCGTTTCGTTATCGTTTTTGTAAAAAGTTTAAATGAGGTATTGTCTTTGACGGGATTGAATCGCGTTTACTTTAACAACGAACAGTATATGCAATTAACATTAATGAACATGGAACTATGGAGAAACTGTTCTCAAGGAACCTGTTTTATGTGTAATTATAAAATAAAATGTGCTACAAAGGGGACGATAGATTTGTATCCACTCGGAAAAGGTACATTTCATACTTTTGGTGGCGGTAGTGTAGCTGGGTAGAAACTGGAAAGGTACCCTTTCCTATTTCTTAAAATATTTCGGTTTTAATGCAAATATGCACTGGCAAGGTATCACATGATTTCATAGTATTTTTTAATGTAGCTATACTAAATCAACAAACCATCCACAATATTTTTAATATTTTTTTTTATTTTGCTTATGATCTAAACCTATTAATCGTTACTTACGACATGATTCAAAACTACTTGAAATGAAATGTAAAAAAAAAATACTTTCTTAATTATTAAGTTATGACATTGATTGGACTATGAAAGAGCAAAATCCTGAAAGGTACCCTTTCCAAGGGGATATAATTAAGCCCACCCACCCTTACAAAGAAGTGCAAATGCAAGGCTGCAGAAAATATTTGCAATTCAAAGTGTGACGGCAGTTTTCCTTACTCAGATAAATAACAATTCCTTTGTTTTAATAACAACATAGGTACAACTTTGAGAAAGCGTCATGTTGTGAAATTTGTTATTATTGTAATCTTGTTTACATTTCATTACAAATTTTCTCACTCAAAATACTTTAAATATATATGTTAAGTTAAAGTATCAACGTTTAGTCGGTCATTAAATTCAATAAATTAAACTAAATTTGGATTTTTTAACACTACCCAGTTAGCGCTGGGTGGACCTAGGTGTGTATGGGTAACCGCCGAGTTCACATTTATTTGACTGATTATTCGGTTTTTACCCAACAAACTTGGATAATGCTATGTTAACAAAGGTAAACCTAAATTATTTCTTCTTTGAGCGTTACCCTTAACATATATATAAGATGCTGAAAGCTGGGACGAGCTAATCATATAACAAGGAGGGAGATGTAGACTCTTACAGTAGAAAATAAAACCATGTTTCGCGCGATATGTGCCGCCATCTGTTGGTTGGGCCCTTAACTACTAGAAAAAAAAATTGGATAGAGGTACAAATCCAAAGATTTAGGTAAATAATTGTTAATTCAGCTACTTGACGAGAAATTGCTTAGTTTAAGTGATTTAAATATTCCATAAAAACACATAATGCTGTTTTGTAATATAAAAAAAAGGTATGTCCTATCAGTAGGATATGCCACAACACAATTTATTTGTCTACCAAAATGAAGTAAATTAAAGTTTTCACTGGTTTGTTTGCCTGATAATAGCATATGCATTACGTCTCACAACCAATGTAGCTATGTTAGGAATATATTATGAAAGCTACTGTCTAGCGGGTTTGCCCAAATCTACTTCGGAAAACTATGTCTCAGTCTCGGCAATTAGAGCTAACTGGGCGGCAGATGTGGCAGTTCCCTCCTGCTTGTCAGTCTGACTTAAACCCTTACCTGCATGTAGCTCCGTGTGGGGATTTTGGTCTACAGGTCCCTATGAAGCCACTACTTACTGTAGTGGTGGAGGGGGCATGTTTTCCTGGATCTGGAAGTTTCAGTGGAAGGAGCTCTGTATTCTTCGGATCAGTAAGCAGACTCCCAATCTACCCTTAAAGGGCGCACATTTGGGAGGGGTGGTAGGCGGGTGCGTTGGCCTTCGGGCCCTCGAAAACATGCTTGTCAGTCAGGCTGGGAGACTCAAGCCGACACGTTGCGTGTCTCTCTCTCCCTTATCACCCTCCCTCTCCCCCCTCTCTCACTCTTTATAACCATTCAATATATATTATATATTGTTACGAACGTGAGCAAGGCCACGTCACGCGCAGGTGCAAAGCTAGCTGGGCTGATATCACATGCCGCTGTAACATGAGATGTGCCATGCGCAACTGGGTCGCACCCTCCCCTCCCCTCCAGAAGCCCTCAGCTCCCCGCGTGGCACAGTGAGTTTGACATCCGAAACCTGCAGCTGCGGAGTTACGCGAGCCGCCGACACGTGTTTCGAGAGATTTCTGCCGTCGGGTCGGCACGGAATGACGCGACTGGCCCCGGCCGCGCTCGGGAGCTCTGGAAGGTGTCTGAGCTGATATAAAAGCCGGGGGACGCCGGCCTCATGAGTTCAGAGTGAAGTCGGGAGCTTTCCCGCAGCGGAGTTTCCGGGCGATAGAGCGTAGAAGTCCCTGGACGAAGGTTCCAGGGTGAAGAGTTCAGTTCCGGGCGATAGTGTCGCGGGTGCGGCGGAGTCCCGAGCGAAGTTCCGAGCGAGGTGTCGAGTGGGTCCTCGGCGAAGGCAAGTGCGTTGGCGGCGACGGAGGACCACAAGGGGTGCTGCGGCCAGAGTTGCGCCAGACGTGCGGCCCAGCGAGGTGTGCGGTGTGTAAAAACGAGTGACTGAGGAAGCAACATTTTTAAGTACAATTTATTAATTGGCATTTTTAGATTATTTGCTAGTAATGTAAATAAAACTGTGTGTGTGTGATAAAAATCTTTAATTGAGCTATCCCTTTACGAACCCTGTAAATCGTAACAATATATCCAATGCAATAACCGTCTCTCTCCTTATATCTCCCTCAATCTCTCTCCATCTATATCCATCACTCTCTCTCTCTCCCGCTCCCTTCTCCCTCCCTCTCACTCCTCCTCTCCCTGCCACATCCTTCTCCCTCCCTGTCACTCCCTTTCCCTTCTTCCTCCCTCTCTCGCCCCTCTTGCTACTCCCTCCCTTTCCCTTCTCCCTCCCACTCTCCCTCTCTCTCCTCCTCTCCCACAGTTAGTCTGGCCCGCGCGGTTAACCCGCGCCACGCCGTGGTCGAAGCGTGTCCGTGTATCGACTCGCGCGAGAGAGCCTCGTCGACCCTCGTAGCTGCGACATCACCTCTCGCCTGACAGCCGGCATTCAGCCCGTCGCATTCGGCGTGGTGGCTGCTTGCGACACAGCTCTCGAGTAGGTTCACCGCTACTGGAGAGGTGTAACCACCCAGGGCAACACAAACCACAGTCAACAATGTATTTAATCCAACAATGAAACGTTATACAGAACAAACGAGAATACGCCCAAAAATCGAATGCAGGTTCATCACAAAACAAAATTTGAAAAGTGATGGTTTAAAATGTTTCCAAGGGTTGTGTGTGTCTATGAATCTGAAGTGAGGAAATTATGATATTATATATAAAGAATGTTTTAGGATGGTACACTTTTATTATTTTTCAGTGGTCTAAAAACACCACACAAATGGGTTTCTGACAATTTAGTTTATTAAATGTAGATTACGCCATTTGATACAATTAATTTAAAACGCAGAGTTACCAACTTATTAGAACAAAATATTTTTTCTACAGTGTAACATTTAGCGATGTTTGTACAACTATTTTTAACTAACATTTTTCCTAACAATCTGTGTTCTATCTCTATAACCTTACCTGTTATTTTCAGTAAATAGTTATCCAGCTCCAAATTGAAAGGCGTATTGGAAATAATTTTTAAGCATAATTAATATTAATGTTATTTAAAAACTAATTTTCATTCATTTGCAGCCGAAAATTGTTCGCAGAATTTTTACTACCAGTCATAATCATATATGAAAAAAGTAAATTAATTAATTTCAATGGGGAAGAAAAAATTTGTATTGGGATGAACTAAATTTGCTATTCTTGCATTTATGTTAGAATATGAACGTTACCAAATATCTATGCTACCAGATTCCATGCTTCCTACTAGAACCTACAAGCAGTACCAAACAAAATTTATTCTAGAGCTAACTATTCGTCTGAAATGCTATTTAATCATCGCTATCTTAACACATGAGCTAGTTTACCCATATTGCTAATTATTAATTATGTACTATCTGCCCGGCGAGTTAAAGATTGTAAAACGTCCACATCCATCCTCATAACCTTTTTCCCATGTTCCCCCTCCACACACTTTTATATGTGCGTTCTCGTTGTATCATTTCCTCCCCTCTGGGGTGCAGTGGTAGAGAATCCACGGGCGCAAATTGCGTGCGTGGCGCGAATGAATAGAGTCATCCACCACCAGGTACGAATATGCCACACTGCTGCACATCCAGATGCAAACAAGCATCAGCACGGGTTGAGAGGGTCCAAGCTCCCGACTCCAGCTTGGTTGAGACTTACCGCCTCTGATGAACTCTTCTTTCTGGGACCATCCCACTGCTTCCCGTAACCAACCTGCTTGCTTAATGCATCATGAACGAATCCAGGATTTACACTGCGTCTGTGCAGGTTTCACCTGGGCCCAATTCGACTGGTTGTTGTCTAGAGTTTCAAACAGGGGAGTAAGTTACGGCATCAGTTGCTTCCATGGCTGGTCGATATCCGCACAAAGCACATGCATGGCCGAAGCCCAGAATGATTAAGGTTAGTTAAAAATAGTTGTACAAACATCGCAAAACGGTACAATGTAGTAAATTTATTTTGTTCTTATAAGTTGGTAACTCTGCGTTTTAAATTAATGGTATAAAATGGTTTAATCTACATTTAATAAACTAATTCGTCAGCAACCAGTTTTTGTGGTGTTTGTAGACCACTGAAAAATAATATAAAAAAACAGACGCTTAGTGTACCATCCTAAAAGATTCTTTTTTTTTTTTGTAGGCTTGGGCCGGGTACACACCTAGAGTCTTCCCTAACCCAGACCCCTCCCAAACCAATATACTTAGTTTTAGAGAGGTCACCTGAAGAAGCTGCTTTCCTCAGTCTTCTCAGCTGACCGAGTCCCAGAAAGGCCGGTTCGGCCTGTGTGCACAGGCAAAGTAACTGTTTAAACGGCTGTAAAGTTGCAAGTGTGTCGACATACAAGCCTGGTCACACCCACGGTGTAGCTACCCCTGTAGCATAGCCACTCGGGGGAGTGGTCAGTGGGTGAGTCGGGGTGGGAGTGGCACGCCTCGAGAGCGACATGGCGACGACGATGGCTCCGTGGCAGTCTGCGGGGAAAAGCAGCAACGCTGCCACGATGAAACAGACTCAAGTGCCCCTCATGGACAGCTCTCCCTCCCCCCAAAAACCGCCAGCAGCCCCGCCCAAAATGCCTGTCTGTCTTCTTTGACCCATTGTCTACATGACGCTGCGAAAGCCCTTCTGAATAGGTTCACTTGCCAGTTTGTCTCAAATCCCCTCATGAAACACTGTGTGGAAGATTGTTTCTACGTCTAAAAAGTATAAACTACATAATCTTTATGTGTAAGAGACATGCCACGCCCCACACAATGCCTAGTGCATTTAAATTGCTATGCAGACTCACAGTGATATATAACAAGTCCCACAATCTTCACTAACTGACTTTCAGAAGTGCTGTACAAATTGGCGCATTGAATTAAACACAAACAAGTCAGAACCGATTGTGTTTACTCGCAAAAATCTAACCCCTCAGATCACAGGCCGTAAATAAAATTTTACGAGCAAATTCCCCCCAAAGACATTGTTAAACACCTAGGAATCCATATGGCCACGAAATTACTATAGCATCATCATATTTACACTTAGCGAGGAAAATTTTTGGGTACAATAAGCAAATTATACCCAGTAATGAGTAGGTGTGGCAGCGCAGTTAATAACGGCTTACTGCTCTACAAAATCCTCATGCGGCCAATAATAACTTATGAAGCCCCGGTTTTGGCAACTACAGCTAAAAAGTTCTAATTAAAACTACCGCAAATTCAGAATAAATGCATTTGAACCGCTACAGATGCCCCACAATACTGCTCTAGAGAAGCATTGCGTCGTGAAAAAGACTGAAAAACTTTTAAATACTTTTACATAAAAACTACGCAAATCTCTTATGATAAATGAGTAGAAAGCATAATTCCTCATTTATACTTTCTCAGGAATTTCAAACCGGACGTCGAACAGAAGCACAAACGTCCTAACTCAATATTTGCGCATCGTCCACCTTAGTTACGTGTGATTGGATCAGCAATTTTCCCCGGCCAATCACAGCGGACATGCGCTCACCCAAAGCCGGATCCTAACCCACCTGTTGCGAACTGACGAGTAAATTCTTCCCATAAGATTAACATTGCGTCCAATACCCAACAACTGCCTTGTATGATGTAAGTTCATAAGAATAACATAAAAATTAGACAATTAATCTTCTTCCTTACAACTCTGTGGAAAATAAATGTGTATAAGTTGAGGCTAGGGCATCGCGCTAAAGGACTAGATAAATTCTTTACAAACCGACTGCCTACTCACGACAGGCCAAACTGCAGCTCTATCATCTGAGTGTGTCCTGATGCGCCAACTTGCGGTTAGGAGTTTTTAAACTAACTAACGTGTTGCTTCTGCAAGTGTAGTTGCTGGAGCTATGTTTCCGCGATGACATACTGGACAATTTAGCTGAATGCCAACAGCCATTTACTGGCAATAATAAATCTGCCTCTGTATCCTTGTTGGGGTGAGAAGCGAATTCAACGCGCCAGCCCGCGATATATTAACGTAATATGCTCAGGAAAATTGTTTTTCACGTGCATTCAACAACGACTTCTTTCCAAGTTCTAAGTACAAGTGCTAACTGGCAGCTCCGAGGGAGACGAGTACTGTTGCCCGCCGCCAGGGGCGCATGCGCCACTGGTCCTGATTCGCACGCGCTCAAACTCAATGCGGATAGAAATGTCCAAATTCCCGCCCTTGTTCAATAGATCTTTCTACCCCGACCAACTATTCTTTCCTCAAACCATCTTCTGTTTCCTTTAACCAACCGTCCTGCAAAATGCATGACTTTAGCATCCCGCATGATAGAGCCCAGGGTTTTACCTGTGTCTGTGCAGGTTTTCACCTGGGCCCATCTTATCTAGTAGTTAATTCTAGAGTTAAAAGTGACGGGAGTTAGTCATGGCACCATTCGCTGCCATGGTTGGCCAATCCCCTGCTTGCTCATGATGCATGCTACCTCTCCTGCATCATGATTAGAGCGTATAGGCTGCGGCCTGAGACGCACATGAACCCCTCCCAAATGCACTTAGTTAAAATTAGGTTAGAAAAAATTCTACCCCGTGTTCTTGTTTAGTCGTTAAGATATTAGTTGTTCCCGCGTCACTGCGATGCTCTGAGGCAAGCCACGGAACAATTAGGTTATTTGTGGTTTGTGTAGTAGTTCGTGATGGTCAAGCCGTGTAAGGATACTTAACAGCATTAACATTTTTGCAAATTTTTCTTTCAGCCTCCTCCGTAAAAAATTTGTTCGGATAAAGTATTTTTTTTTTGTACTCTTGTTGCCCTTTTTGCTTGCCACTTGGCCAAAGTAATGGTATCAACAAAATCTCAGAGAACACAAAACATAAATAAATAAAACAATTTCCTTGCGAAACGAAAATTCATACAGGAATGGAGCCCCATGTATTTTGTAAACCACTTCGCATCTAATATTTCCTGGTATAAAGTTTATTTCTTTAGCGCCGAAGAGCAGTTCATTATCTTTACTGTTCACTCCATGTACACTGGTGTCAGTATTGCGACTCGTGAAAGATCTCAGGTATGGCGGAAACACTGCATTCACTTGGTGTCCAAGTTTCCCTAATTTTGTCTTGTGCATCAACATGTTAATTTTTATTATTTCGTCTCCTGCCTTAAGTGGTAAAAATTTCATTTTTTTTTTGCTGTTGGTGCCTCATTATTAACGTTTTATTCATTGTAATAGACATTTCTTGAACTTTTTTAGTTCGTCAAGACACAAGTGATTAGTTTGAATATTTCTTTATTTGTCATTTCACGATAAATTCTGGATCTTCTAGAAAGTTAATATATACTGGTCACAGGACAGCCTCTATAGCTCGATTGTAATCACAGCCAAAGTCTGAAATTGTACAGGTTAAAAATAAATCTCATGTTCTCCTTTAAAAATGTTATTCGTTCGCAGTAACTTTATCAATGTCTTTCATACACAAAACATTAACATTCTTGCTGTGTTTAGCAAGACCTTTTTTTCGTTGCCATGTGAGAAAGTGAAGTCAGGCTAGCTTTAAAATCCATCCATTCGTCACGTCTTTGTATTTCGATACTTGGAAAATATCATGAACGCGAGAATCCGAGGCTTCCACACGTTGATCGATGCCCCCACATTACTCTAGGAATTAGTTCTTCACACTTTCGATCTTTTCACCAAGAATCAAAATTAATTTGCTAATTACGGTGTCATGAGCCTTGAGAACAGTGTTTAGTTTATTTTTCAGTACTCAGAATCTCGTCTGCTATTACAAAACAAAAAAGAAACTATGGCTCACTTTCAACGATAAATTGATTGAAACAACTACGGTACCTGCCCTCACATATAAGCCATTCCTTGACTATCACTAAGATGCCGCACTCTTTTATCCAGCACACGTAACACGAGTCTTGAAATTCCGGAATATTCATGTTAGCGTTTACATGGTCGTCTAAATCATGACGTAAAAAATATTCGTTTATGCGAAACAATGCGATGTATGTACCTTTGAGCAGCACATTTTTAAAAGTATTATTTTGTACATTTCACAAAGATTAAAACTTCATAATTTTGCATTTATTCACAAGGAAATATACTCTTGGATTTTACGTTGGTTCTCACACACAACGCTGTCGAAAACCATCACGGAATCGACCCTCGCTTTACTAAGAGGAACCACACCCTCATTGTCAGTGAATGGAAAAAATTCCAGGCCTCCAAACGATCGTAGAATCTTAGCCAAGCACTGGCACTTCTGGCTGATGCAGTGACTTCTAATACACGCACACGTTCTCGTGCCTAAGGCCGTTTGGTTCCTCCAGAAAACTCATTAGAACGCACGTTTTGCCGCGGTCGGATTATGTGAGTACGCACAATGCGGTAGAAAGCAATTGTTTACCGTGTCGTGATTCCCACGCGCAGGCTTGGCTACAGTTACAGTGAACGCGTGATCTGTAGGGACCGGAAAAATTCGTGGTTTGATGGCCTTCAGGATAGACTGCACATTCCCCTGTACAATCGGGCAAATAACGCAAGTTCATTGGCTACTGACTTGTAAGTCGTCTCAGCTGGTTTGTCCGTGATTCGTTCCTTCTTTGGCTGAGGGTTTATAATTGGTTGAAATATGTCCAGATGAACAGTGAGCCAATAGCAAAATCATTATAAATGTATATGTATTTTAATTCTAGCCTATCGCCGAATGAATCCGCGAATTTTTCCGGTCTCTAGTGATCTGACGAGTTCGTTTGAATAATTAAACAATGCGAATGAATAAACATCGCAGACTTTCACGGCCATTGTCTGCATTTTCTTGGCCCCTGGCTATAGGCCGGTCGCAAGACAATTACCTGACACGGCCTACACCTAGAAGCCAAGCAAATGGAATGCGAATGAAATGGAAGTGTTTACACTGCCTGTAACCGTCTTTGCAGATTATGCAGTAACACGTCAGAAATACTTTGATTTTTCACTTTTAGTTGCGATTTCCACGTGTTTGTTGTAGGTTAATCAATAGGTCAAAACAATGGATGTAGAAAAATTCAGTGTCTTTATGGTAGCAAAAAAAAAATATATATATATATATTTAAACTTTTTGTAGTTATCATTCTGAAAACTCATAAAACTTTATTGGTTTATTTAAAAACTCTTAAAATAACACTTGATTTTTTCCTATATCGTCTCCTGCAGTCAACGATCCGTTAACATTTACGGTTTTTTCAATAATCATTAATAAATACTTTAGTATCGGACTTTCAAGGAAAAACGCAAAGACTATGAATTCCATCTTTGCTTATTGATAAAAACCAAACTGATATCAGAACAAGCTTGCACTGAAACCTTTATGTTATGATAAAAAAATCTCCACTAGTCTGATGAATTCATTTTCGCAAAAACACGCATCCACCGAAATCAAAAACCTTATGCAGTCAAGAAACTATACTTCTTTGCTTGATAACACAAATGGCACTAGCGAAATGTAAAGAATCAGACATATTTATACTTGTAAATCAGTTGAGCGTAATGTATCAATCAGTAAGAGCAAAGAACACATAGGTGCAGGATTCGTTAACTCACTGATAAATAATCTGCCTTTTGAATTACACATACCTGGTTATATATTCTGCAGACCAAGAACGTAATTAACCAAAGTAGTAGGAAAATACCGGTTCTGGGACAGGCGCAGGATCCAGGATCCGGCGGCCATCTTGGATGACGTCATCTAATCCGTATGCTAATTCATGCTAATCCGTATGCTAATCTATGCTAATCTATGCTAAACCTTGCCAATCTATGCTAATCCATGCCAATCTATGCCAATCCGTATGCCAATCTATGCTAATCCGTATGCCAATCTATGCCAATTCGTATGCCAATCTATGCTAATTCGTATGCCAATCTATGCTAATCCATATGCCAATATATGCTAATCCATATGTTAATCCATGCTAATCCATGCTAATCCATCCGCCATTTTGTATTTCTAGAAATTTCCACCAACTTCGAATCGTGACGTCACCGTTGCACTTTTCGTCACGGCCGCCATCTTGGATTCGAATTTTTTTTTTTTCGAACTTCAACTTTTCGAAATTCGATGTTATCATCAGCCGCCATCTTGTTTCGTCTGCTGGTGGCCGCCATCTTGTTTTCGTCTGCTGGTGGCCGCCATCTTGTTTTCGTCTGCTGGAGGCAGCCATCTTGTGACGTCATATAGTTCTGTTGGTCGCCACCAGATAGCAGCAGGGATTATTTTATCTTTTTCTTTAACTAAAATATTTTCAGTGCCGAGGCTGGGATTCGATCCATGGGACGTGAAAACGTGCAGGATGTCGTGGTTACGAGGCGGACGCCTTGACCACTAGACCACGAGACCAATTGGGATATGGTGGAATAAATAATCTATATATGCTACGTACTGACGGCAAGTTTATGATAAATGGGGGGAGGGTGTTTTTGCCTTCCTTAATGCATACCTAAGGCGCCACATTTGAAATTAAAATTATTATACAGCCGCCATCTTTAATTCCAGCACAGACTACCAGATGGCGCTAAATTCAAAAAATTAGTTGCCAGAGGTGCCGCCATCTTGGTTCTCAAGTTGGCTGGTAGATGTCGCTAGTATCGCGTGCCAAATTCAAAAATTAGTTGCCAGAGGCGCCGCCATCTTGGTTCTCAAGTTGGCTGGTAGATGTCGCTAGTATCGCGCGCCAAATTCAAAAATTAGTTGCCAGAGGCACCGAGACGCCGCCATCTTGGTTCTCAAGTTGGCTGGTAGATGTCGCTAGTATCGCGCGCCAAATTCAAAAATTAGTTGCCAGAGGCACCGCCATCTTGGTTCTCAAGTTGACTGGTAGATGGCGCCACCGTCGCCATATTTTAGTTCATACAATCGATACCAGATGACGACACCATCGCCATCTTTAATTCTTAAAGTTACCGCCGGAGCGCGCCACCGTCGCCATCTTTAATTCTTAAAGTTACTGCCGGATGGCGCCAAGTGTTATGTAGTCAGTCTAGACAAGTCGGGATAAGTTTGGAACCTGTAGCCATATTATTATTAATTAATAATGTATGTTTATTAAATATGATAGAGTATTTATAAAAAATTGGTGTTGTGTAGAGACTCTCTCTTCTTCTCGTAGTGGCGGCAGACATCTCGAAGGTAGTGTTAGAATTTATGTATTAAAGCAATCACTCTAGCTGAGGAGACTAATAACTTATAGTTACAATTCAATAATAGCGGCAATTAAATGTTTTGAAATTAAAGCAAACAACGTAAATGTTAAACACATATTTATTTAAATCTTATTACAAACAGCAAGGGGTAAGAACAATTGATGATTTAAAAGAAGTAAATAACGAGTAATAAAATCACATAATATTCACACACTACACATCATAGTGACAAAGGCAACATTAACTCGAGACCCAATACCTAAATATTAAGCATAACTACAAGTTACATAGAGTATAATAAACTCTGAAATACATATTAAAGAGAAAATTGATATAAATAACATTATACTTTGCTCAATAGTTCCAGAAGTAATGAACGTACAGCTACACGGGCAATCTCAACAGTTCTTTCATCACTAGTGTTTTCTGTGGAACATACTTGAGTGGTGTCTTCACTGATCGGACCTAGATGACTGAGATCTCGGGTTCGACTCTTGCGAGATGTAGGAAGGCGAAGCTGACGCCGGCGTTTAGGCTGGACTGCTACTGATGTAGTAGGTGCTGGTGATGTAGCACCCATCTGGGTACAGGCAGTTGATGTCTGTACTGGCGAAGTCTGGCCACATGCAGATGCTGGTGGTGACCGAATAGCTGGTAGGTTGAATGCATGTGCGAAAACCTCTTCAGGTGTTGCAGGGAGAACTGTATCGTCTCTCATCATATTCACACTACAATGTCCATAGCCCAGGCAGTTGATAACTTCTAGAGGTGTATCTTGAGGTCCTGGGTTTAAAACCTGTTTCACGTGAAACACAGCGTCACAACTCTCCGAAAAATGTTTTAAAACACCGTCGATCCACTCACTATAATCAACAGTGCCTAGCCCAGGCGTTACACTGGAGTATATCCTGTTCGGTTGAAAGTTAGACATCTTGGTTAACTACTTCTGCTGTAGGTCCTTACACCACCACAGTTTCAGCTCGACTACCATCGCACGAGGCGAGGGTCGTATCACTTGGATACAACATTCCAACACGGTGATCAACCATCCAAGCCCTAAGCATGCTCGCATTGTGTCTTGAGATCGAACCTGGACATGTATTATTGCACGTGTACAATTTATTTAATTCTTTCAATGATGGACAGTCATATTCTGCTTGTACATCTAATATTAGCACATGATGCTTACAATAGTTAGTTAGCCACCGTTTCTGCTCTATTCCTACAACCAATACAGGGCCGGTGAAATGACTTGCCAATATGTTGGGTATTGAAGCATAAGGAAAGAGTTCGTGTTCCCAATGTAAACCATGAAAATTTCTAGTGAGCCAAGCATTTGTTTTTTGATGCTTCCTGGTGAGATATCGCCATTCAAATGGAGGTTGAAAGTTACGTGTTATTACATTTCCTTCTTCATCTGCAATGCTAAGTTCCTTGATAATAAACCCATACTGACTAGAGAAGCCTTGGAGGTTTACACATTTCGTCATGGAGGTCGAGACGAGACTAAGCCGGTAATGTACTGTCAGGTCTTAGATAATGGACGACACAATCTACCTTGTTGCAGGATGTCTCGATTATGTCCGGAGCCTCCTCGTCACAATCACTGGCCCAGTGATGACCGAAGTTGCAGACCTCTAGTTGAAGTAACCATCCTCGGTGACGTAGTGCACACGGCAGAATCCTGGAGTTACTTCCGCGTACTTTGCAGTTGGATCGAACAGCATTTGCTTGAATTTGTAGCAGCAGCTCTATACCCACACGACTATGTGTTGACTGCTGTGTCTAGGGTGTTGACCTCAATTTATACCGCTAGGACCCCCCTCCAGTCCAGTCACGTGTACCGTTGCTTCCGTTGTTGTCCCCCCGCCTTGCTGGCGGCCTCCAACATTCGAACGAGGTGATCAACCATCCAAGCCCTAAGCATGCTCGCATTGTGTCTTGAGATCGGGCCTGGACATCCAAGTTACATAGAGTATAATATACTCTGAAATACATAATAAAGAGAAAATTGATATAAATAACATTATACTTTGCTTAATAGTTCCAGAAGTAATGAACGCACTGCTTGATCAGTGACAGGTGTAACTAAATATTAAATATATTTAATATGTTATTTTCCATTACCTTTCGTGGAATTTATTAATCATTCACTCTACGAAAAACAACTCAAGACAATATACCTGACCAACGAATTAAATACAGTACCGCTATGCCTTACATGAAAGTCTAATTATTCGATAATCTGAATAACCTATAAATCGTTCATGTACAAAGCCACACATACAGGCCAATTGTCTATGGACCATGAGACCGAGTCATGACAATATCAGACGTATAGGCTAGTCATTTCAGAACCGCAGGACCTTCTTCGTCTTTAGATAATTACAGTCATTTAGACCATCATGAAATTTTTATACATACTAAAGGACCAAGCGACCTTGAAAAATATTTTAGTAACACCAAGAGGTATTGAACTAGTAAATATTCAGTCACTACATATTTTACTACGCGCAATCAACAAAACGGAAGCACCATCAACGAAAAGGCAGCACATTTGGAAGCACAGACTACGAAAAGGCAGAACATTTGGAAGCACCGACTACGAAAATGCAGCACATTTGGCAGCACCGACAACGAAAAGGCAGCACATTTGTAAACACCATCAACAAAAAGGAAGCACAATCGGAAGCACATTCATAGAAAAGGAAGCACAATCGGAAGCACAATCACAAAAAGGAAGCACATTTGGAAGCACAATCACAAAAAGGAAGCACATTTGGAAGCACAATCCACAAAAAGGAAGCACATTTGGAAGCACAATCACAAAAAGGAAGCACATTTGGAAGCACAATCCACAAAAAGGAAGCACATTTGGAAGCACATTCAACGAAAAAGGAAGCACATTTGGAAGCACATTCAACGAAAAAGGAAGCACAATCATAGAAACAACGCACAATCGGAAGCACAATCAACAAAAAGGAAGCACATTTTGGAAGCACAATCAAAAAAGGAAGCACATTTTGGAAGCACCATAAAAAAGGCAGCACATTTGGGAAGCACAATCAGAAAAGGAAGCACATTTGGAAGCACCATCAACAAAAGAAGGAAGCACATTTTGGAAGCACCATCAAAAAGGCAGCACATTTGGTAACACAAGTTACGAGAACTAAGTCTTAGTTAGAAATCAGAATGCAAGAAATAAAAACATTTAATTTTTACTTTTAATATTTAATTTATTTCTTAAGATTATACAAATAGAAGTAAAATAAGTCATTATTGTATGTAGCCAGCTTTCCTCAGTTCTTCGAGTATGAAGGACATTTCTTTTATGCACGAATAGTTTCCTGCACAAAGCGAGCCATGTAGAAGTCTTAGCCGGTCAACCAATAAGTTTGGATCTTTCCACGATGTGTAATCAATCTCTTCTACTACCATCTCACTTGCTTGTTTATTATAAATACTTTTAATATCATAATCGTCCCAGTGATCATAATAAGCGTTATCAGATTTATTTATTATAACACGTCGTTTCCATCGTTTCGGTCTCAGGACATCGTTACATTCTTCTATCTTGTCAGCTTTAGGTGCTTCATCACAGTCTATGCTTTTGTTAACAGCCTCAGAGTCACTGTAACAATCACTGTAGAAGGCATCCTCTTCACCCAGATTACCATATGAATTCGATATCGATGATGTCGAAGTGCCATTATCGTCTTCATGCTTCCTTTTTAGGAGTCCATCATCATTTTTACAAAGTAAGAAAGATCTACTTGAATTCGGCTGGAATGTATTCTCACTTTTCACGTTAAGTATTCTTCCATTGTCTTCATTCTTCCATAAATCATCATCGACCTTCAATTTAAGTTTTTCGTCGAGATCGGAAGAGCCACGAACATAATCTCTCTCAAGACAAGGAAAATTATTGTCGTAATGCAGATCACTATTCCTTAGTCTAGTAGCATCGTTGTACTCTGGCTTGTAAGCAGGCTTAACGTTACAAGTTCTGTCATGTCTTTTTAAGCTCTCTCTCCGCGTAAACGACTTGCTACATCGAACGCAACTTATCATATTGCGTAGTGGATTTTTAACACAGTCATTCTTCTGGTGTTGTCTTCCATTCTTACTCAAGATAAATTCTTTGCTGCAAAACTTACACCTGTGTCCTTTCGATACAGCGACAGACACCGAATCAGGATTCATATTAGTTACTGTGACTAATGTTAGATACAAACAGACAGTTTTCCAATTGGAACCATTACTTAAATATAATTTTTTAAATATTTCTTAAGCGAGAGTTATCTCATGCAAAGGTACTTGTTGTAAGTAGTTCTGCTTTTCAACAACAGATGACACCACGTATTGCTTGCAGGTAAATATTATTTATTTCTTTCATGCGGGATGCAGGATTCTCACTAACGATCGCAATACAGGGATGGCATCGCTAGACTCCAAGGAGAAGGTAGTTTGTTCATCCAGTTAGTGTTTCTCAAATTTCTCAGGGTATATATTATTATTTGACTTAATAATGATTTTTTTTAAAATTCCACCTAATAAAAATAAAATAGAAGCACTCAGAGAAAACCATCAGGAATGATGTCGTTTATAAACATCATAAATTACCATTTTTTTTTTAAATATTCCAAATTTAATCCTGCTTAAGCAAAGAGTTCACAAGCGGGCTTGTGAACTCTTTGCTTAAGCAACATGAGAGTTCTAGCACAAGCGGGCTTGTGAACTCTTTGCTTAAGCAACATGAGAGTTCTAGCACAATCGGGCTTGTGAACTCTTTGCTTAAGCAACATGAGAGTTCTAGCACAAGCGGGCTTGTGAACTCTTTGCTTAAGCAACATGAGAGTTCTAGCACAAGCGGGCTTGTGAACTCTTTGCTTAAGCAACATGAGAGTTCTAGCACAAGCCCGCTTGTGAACTCTTTGCTTAAGCAGGATTAAATTTGGAATATTTAAAAAAAAAATGGTAATTTATGATGTTTATAAACGACATCATTCCTGATGGTTTTCTCTGAGTGCTTCTATTTTATTTTTATTAGGTGGAATTTTAAAAAAAATCATTATTAAGTCAAATAATAATATATACCCTGAGAAATTTGAGAAACACTAACTGGATGAACAAACTACCTTCTCCTTGGAGTCTAGCGATGCCATCCCTGTATTGCGATCGTTAGTGAGAATCCTGCATCCCGCATGAAAGAAATAAATAATATTTACCTGCAAGCAATACGTGGTGTCATCTGTTGTTGAAAAGCAGAACTACTTACAACAAGTACCTTTGCATGAGATAACTCTCGCTTAAGAAATATTTAAAAAATTATATTTAAGTAATGGTTCCAATTGGAAAACTGTCTGTTTGTATCTAACATTAGTCACAGTAACTAATATGAATCCTGATTCGGTGTCTGTCGCTGTATCGAAAGGACACAGGTGTAAGTTTTGCAGCAAAGAATTTATCTTGAGTAAGAATGGAAGACAACACCAGAAGAATGACTGTGTTAAAAATCCACTACGCAATATGATAAGTTGCGTTCGATGTAGCAAGTCGTTTACGCGGAGAGAGAGCTTAAAAAGACATGACAGAACTTGTAACGTTAAGCCTGCTTACAAGCCAGAGTACAACGATGCTACTAGACTAAGGAATAGTGATCTGCATTACGACAATAATTTTCCTTGTCTTGAGAGAGATTATGTTCGTGGCTCTTCAGATCTCGACGAAAAACTTAAATTGAAGGTCGATGATGATTTATGGAAGAATGAAGACAATGGAAGAATCCTTAACGTGAAAAGTGAGAATACATTCCAGCCGAATTCAAGTAGATCTTTCTTACTTTGTAAAAATGATGATGGACTCCTAAAAAGGAAGCATGAAGACGATAATGGCACTTCGACATCATCGATATCGAATTCATATGGTAATCTGGGTGAAGAGGATGCCTTCTACAGTGATTGTTACAGTGACTCTGAGGCTGTTAACAAAAGCATAGACTGTGATGAAGCACCTAAAGCTGACAAGATAGAAGAATGTAACGATGTCCTGAGACCGAAACGATGGAAACGACGTGTTATAATAAATAAATCTGATAACGCTTATTATGATCACTGGGACGATTATGATATTAAAAGTATTTATAATAAACAAGCAAGTGAGATGGTAGTAGAAGAGATTGATTACACATCGTGGAAAGATCCAAACTTATTGGTTGACCGGCTAAGACTTCTACATGGCTCGCTTTGTGCAGGAAACTATTCGTGCATAAAAGAAATGTCCTTCATACTCGAAGAACTGAGGAAAGCTGGCTACATACAATAATGACTTATTTTACTTCTATTTGTATAATCTTAAGAAATAAATTAAATATTAAAAGTAAAAATTAAATGTTTTTATTTCTTGCATTCTGATTTCTAACTAAGACTTAGTTCTCGTAACTTGTGTTACCAAATGTGCTGCCTTTTTGATGGTGCTTCCAAAATGTGCTTCCTTCTTTTGTTGATGGTGCTTCCAAATGTGCTTCCTTTTCTGATTGTGCTTCCCAAATGTGCTGCCTTTATTATGGTGCTTCCAAAATGTGCTTCCTTTTTTGATTGTGCTTCCAAAATGTGCTTCCTTTTTGTTGATTGTGCTTCCGATTGTGCGTTGTTTCTATGATTGTGCTTCCTTTTTCGTTGAATGTGCTTCCAAATGTGCTTCCTTTTTCGTTGAATGTGCTTCCAAATGTGCTTCCTTTTTGTGGATTGTGCTTCCAAATGTGCTTCCTTTTTGTGATTGTGCTTCCAAATGTGCTTCCTTTTTGTGGATTGTGCTTCCAAATGTGCTTCCTTTTTGTGATTGTGCTTCCAAATGTGCTTCCTTTTTGTGATTGTGCTTCCGATTGTGCTTCCTTTTCTATGAATGTGCTTCCGATTGTGCTTCCTTTTTGTTGATGGTGTTTACAAATGTGCTGCCTTTTCGTTGTCGGTGCTGCCAAATGTGCTGCATTTTCGTAGTCGGTGCTTCCAAATGTGCTGCCTTTTCGTAGTCTGTGCTTCCAAATGTGCTGCCTTTTCGTTGATGGTGCTTCCGTTTTGTTGATTGCGCGTAGTAAAATATGTAGTGACTGAATATTTACTAGTTCAATACCTCTTGGTGTTACTAAAATATTTTTCAAGGTCGCTTGGTCCTTTAGTATGTATAAAAATTTCATGATGGTCTAAATGACTGTAATTATCTAAAGACGACGAAGGTCCTGCGGTTCTGAAATGACTAGCCTATACGTCTGATATTGTCATGACTCGGTCTCATGGTCCATAGACAATTGGCCTGTATGTGTGGCTTTGTACATGAACGATTTATAGGTTATTCAGATTATCGAATAATTAGACTTTCATGTAAGGCATAGCGGTACTGTATTTAATTCGTTGGTCAGGTATATTGTCTTGAGTTGTTTTTCGTAGAGTGAATGATTAATAAATTCCACGAAAGGTAATGGAAAATAACATATTAAATATATTTAATATTTAGTTACACCTGTCACTGATCAAGCAGTGCGTTCATTACTTCTGGAACTATTAAGCAAAGTATAATGTTATTTATATCAATTTTCTCTTTATTATGTATTTCAGAGTATATTATACTCTATGTAACTTGGATGTCCAGGCCCGATCTCAAGACACAATGCGAGCATGCTTAGGGCTTGGATGGTTGATCACCTCGTTCGAATGTTGGAGGCCGCCAGCAAGGCGGGGGGACAACAACGGAAGCAACGGTACACGTGACTGGACTGGAGGGGGGTCCTAGCGGTATAAATTGAGGTCAACACCCTAGACACAGCAGTCAACACATAGTCGTGTGGGTATAGAGCTGCTGCTACAAATTCAAGCAAATGCTGTTCGATCCAACTGCAAAGTACGCGGAAGTAACTCCAGGATTCTGCCGTGTGCACTACGTCACCGAGGATGGTTACTTCAACTAGAGGTCTGCAACTTCGGTCATCACTGGGCCAGTGATTGTGACGAGGAGGCTCCGGACATAATCGAGACATCCTGCAACAAGGTAGATTGTGTCGTCCATTATCTAAGACCTGACAGTACATTACCGGCTTAGTCTCGTCTCGACCTCCATGACGAAATGTGTAAACCTCCAAGGCTTCTCTAGTCAGTATGGGTTTATTATCAAGGAACTTAGCATTGCAGATGAAGAAGGAAATGTAATAACACGTAACTTTCAACCTCCATTTGAATGGCGATATCTCACCAGGAAGCATCAAAAAACAAATGCTTGGCTCACTAGAAATTTTCATGGTTTACATTGGGAACACGGACTCTTTCCTTATGCTTCAATACCCAACATATTGGCAAGTCATTTCACCGGCCCTGTATTGGTTGTAGGAATAGAGCAGAAACGGTGGCTAACTAACTATTGTAAGCATCATGTGCTAATATTAGATGTACAAGCAGAATATGACTGTCCATCATTGAAAGAATTAAATAAATTGTACACGTGCAATAATACATGTCCAGGTTCGATCTCAAGACACAATGCGAGCATGCTTAGGGCTTGGATGGTTGATCACCGTGTTGGAATGTTGTATCCAAGTGATACGACCCTCGCCTCGTGCGATGGTAGTCGAGCTGAAACTGTGGTGGTGTAAGGACCTACAGCAGAAGTAGTTAACCAAGATGTCTAACTTTCAACCGAACAGGATATACTCCAGTGTAACGCCTGGGCTAGGCACTGTTGATTATAGTGAGTGGATCGACGGTGTTTTAAAACATTTTTCGGAGAGTTGTGACGCTGTGTTTCACGTGAAACAGGTTTTAAACCCAGGACCTCAAGATACACCTCTAGAAGTTATCAACTGCCTGGGCTATGGACATTGTAGTGTGAATATGATGAGAGACGATACAGTTCTCCCTGCAACACCTGAAGAGGTTTTCGCACATGCATTCAACCTACCAGCTATTCGGTCACCACCAGCATCTGCATGTGGCCAGACTTCGCCAGTACAGACATCAACTGCCTGTACCCAGATGGGTGCTACATCGCCAGCACCTACTACATCAGTAGCAGTCCAGCCTAAACGCCGGCGTCAGCTTCGCCTTCCTACATCTCGCAAGAGTCGAACCCGAGATCTCAGTCATCTAGGTCCGATCAGTGAAGACACCACTCAAGTATGTTCCACAGAAAACACTAGTGATGAAAGAACTGTTGAGATTGCCCGTGTAGCTGTACGTTCATTACTTCTGGAACTATTGAGCAAAGTATAATGTTATTTATATCAATTTTCTCTTTAATATGTATTTCAGAGTTTATTATACTCTATGTAACTTGTAGTTATGCTTAGTATTTAGGTATTGGGTCTCGAGTTAATGTTGCCTTTGTCACTATGATGTGTAGTGTGTGAATATTATGTGATTTTATTACTCGTTATTTACTTCTTTTAAATCATCAATTGTTCTTACCCCTTGCTGTTTGTAATAAGATTTAAATAAATATGTGTTTAACATTTACGTTGTTTGCTTTAATTTCAAAACATTTAATTGCCGCTATTATTGAATTTTAACTATAAGTTATTAACCTCCTCAGCTAGAGTGATTGCTTTAATACATAAATTCTAACACTACCTTCGAGATGTCTTCCGCCACTACGAGAAGAAGAGAGAGAGTCTCTACACAACACCAATATTTTATAAATACTCTATCATATTTAATAAACATACATTATTAATTAATAATAATATGGCTACAGGTTCCAAACTTATCCCGACTTAACTAGACTGACTACATAACACTTGGCGCCATCCGGCAGTAACTTTAAGAATTAAAGATGGCGACGGTGGCGCGCTCCGGCGGTAACTTTAAGAATTAAAGATGGCGATGGTGGCACACTCTGGTAGCAACACTAGGAACTAAAGATGGCGATGGTGGCGTCATCTGGTATCGATTGTATGAACTAAAATATGGCGACGGTGGCGCCATCTACCAGTCAACTTGAGAACCAAGATGGCGGTGCCTCTGGCAACTAATTTTTGAATTTGGCGCGCGATACTAGCGACATCTACCAGCCAACTTGAGAACCAAGATGGCGGCGTCTCGGTGCCTCTGGCAACTAATTTTTGAATTTGGCGCGCGATACTAGCGACATCTACCAGCCAACTTGAGAACCAAGATTTGAATTTGGCGCGCGATACTAGCGACATCTACCAGCCAACTTGAGAACCAAGATGGCGGCGCCTCTGGCAACTAATTTTTGAATTTGTCGCGCGATACTAGCGACATCTACCAGCCAACTTTAGAACCAAGATGGCGGCGCCTCTGGCAACTAATTTTTGAATTTGGCGCGCGATACTAGCGACATCTACCAGCCAACTTGAGAACCAAATGGCGGCGCCTCTGGCAACTAATTTTTTGAATTTAGCGCCATCTGGTAGTCTGTGCTGGAATTAAAGATGGCGGCTGTATAATAATTTTAATTTCAAATGTGGCGCCTTAGGTATGCATTAATGAAGGCAAAAACACCCTCCCCCCATTTATCATAAACTTGCCGTCAGTACGTAGCATATATAGATTATTTATTCCACCATATCCCAATTGGTCTCGTGGTCTAGTGGTCAAGGCGTCCGCCTCGTAACCACGACATCCTGGACGTTTTCACGTCCCATGGATCGAATCCCAGCCTCGGCACTGAAAATATTTTAGTTAAAGAAAAAGATAAAATAATCCCTGCTGCTATCAGGTGGCGACCAACAGAACTATATGACGTCACAAGATGGCTGCCTCCAGCAGACGAAAACAAGATGGCGGCCACCAGCAGACGAAAACAAGATGGCGGCCACCAGCAGACGAAACAAGATGGCGGCTGATGATTACATCGAATTTCGAAAAGTTGAAGTTCGAAAAAAAAAAAAAAATTCGAATCCAAGATGGCCCCCGTGACGAAAAGTGCAACGGTGACGTCACGATTCGAAGTTGGTGGAAATTTCTAGAAATACAAAATGGCGGATGGATTAGCATGGATTAGCATGGATTAACATATGGATTAGCATATATTGGCATATGGATTAGCATAGATTGGCATACGAATTAGCATAGATTGGCATACGAATTGGCATAGATTGGCATACGGATTAGCATAGATTGGCATACGGATTGGCATAGATTGGCATGGATTAGCATAGATTGGCAAGGATTAGCATAGATTAGCATACGGATTAGCATGGATTAGCATACGGATTAGATGACGTCATCCAAGATGGCCGCCGGATCCTGGATCCTGCGCCTGTCCCAGAACCGGTATTTTCCTACTACTAACCAAACAACTAACGAATGGTCACATGGGCTTTAATTTTTTATGTTGAAGAGAGAAAACAGCACTTATTCTCAGGGTTTCATACAACAGGCAAAACTCTCGCTACTTACTGCCTTTAAAACTATTTTCATGTAAAACTTGTTAAAGTGTACAAAATAGCATATTACATGTTTAAGATGAATTTCTTTCATATCCGTTGCTGTTTAAATTAATTTTGTCAATCTACCGATTTGTCAAACTTTATCATATATAACGAACTCTATTTATGTAGCGTCATTTAGGTTATACATAATTTAATTAATATAATGGGGTGCGAAAAATTTTTACCTACCAACCAAACTTTTAGAAGTTTAAAAACTAAACAAACACAGCTTTCAACTGAAAATGTGGTCATTTTGTTAATTCTGGATTCAGAAAACAGCTCCTCGTTTTATCCTAGTTTGATTTTGAATGAGTCTTTTCCATGTCAGATGCAAAATGAAAATTTATTTTCATTGGTTACATATGTGCCACGAACTTTTCGCAATTTTTTTTTACTCTTTTGAGTTTCTAAATAAAAAGCTCTTTGCTTAACGAGATTTCATTTCATTATTTCTCCGGGTTTTTTCTGGTAGAGGTGCTCTTCTTACCAAATACAAATTCAGACAAAAAATCAAACTAATAAATTCCCGGCTTATCCGCGATTAAAAAGCATATTCTCTCGGTTTGAAAGTACCTCGCTCGTTTGCGTTCATGTGAAGCTAAAAACATAACCCTTTCTAATTGGCTATACATTACAGCTTTTACTTTAATTACACTCTATAAGATATATAGAAACAGTTTCAATATTGCCCCGGCTAATATGTAGTGACAAAGTTTTATTTATTTATTTTTAACTATTTCAACAGTTTTTTATTTCATTAAAATTTCAGAATTAAACATTGGCTGAGGAGTAGCGTGTAGTTAATTTTTAAACTAAATTTGTACTGATGTTCATGAAAATTATAGAGACTTATGTTCTAGCAGACTGTAATTCTGCGATTAAAAAACAGTTAAATAAACTTAATATGAAAAGTAATTATTTTGCTTTGCTCTGTAGATAGAAATACATTAACTATAGCACAAACGTCTTGCCATAACTGATCTAATGTTTTTTTCAACTTTATTATTAGTCAGTCTGTAAATAATTCGAGATCCTTCCAGCTGAAAATAGTTTAGCACAAAATAAAATTATCTGCATAAAGGCGAGACTTTTAAAATAGCTTTTTTTATTTTCTGTAAAGAAGAAACCTAAAAATTCAACTATTATATACGTTTTGCATTTCAAAATACTTTAATAACACACCAAAACGAAAAAAAAATTATTATCGAAATAAACAAAATATATAACACTGTAACAGGGATTTTTTTAACGACAATTGTAAAAAAATGTTTATTGCCATCGATTAAGAACTCCTCATTAGTGGGAAAAAGACTTCACAACAAATATTACTAATAGAGCAATTCATTGATGCGTGAGGAATTTTCACCATTATTACTGTGGGGATATGCAATTTCATTACCGTACGGCGAGATGAACATGTTTTAGAAGGAGGGGGGACTGGCGAGATATGTTTATACACCTACCAGGTGTGTGTCGTCTGACAATAATGATCGTTCCATAAGCGATAAGCGCAACAGGGGTGCTTGAATGTGTTGGCTGCGGGGTCAATGTTATCTGCAATTCTCACTGAGTCCAATATGGCTGCCGTGAATCCCTGAATCCCAAGCCGCCCACATTTCCTAAAAGGCAGGTATAGTCGTTTACATAATACACTTGTACTCTACAAAAGAGGAGGATTGGCCGTCTCAGAAAAATTACCACTCTTTAAAGATAACAGATATTTTTCGTGGTAAAAAGGGGAAATTTTCCTTCGAAAAGTAAATTTCATATCGAAATAGGTACATTTTGGGGCATGATGAGGACTTTAAAGTTGTTTTATGGTAATAAAAGGAATTATCAATTTCATCTGTGTTGGTGGCCGATTACCTTAATCTCTAGACTGATGCCGATGTCCTGAACTCCCAAAATATATATACTATTGTTAATGGTAGATTGTTTAATATCCGCTTCAGTAGTCACACAGAAAGAATTTTTCCTCATTACTACTTAACATATTTTACACCCCTTAAAGGGAAAAACAAAAATAGTATTTCGTGGTTGGTAAATATTTTTATTTTGAATTTTAATATGCAATATCTTTACTTTAGCATGATTATCATCGGTAGAACAATTCGACTTTTTAAAAACACATTTTCTTCGTATTGACCCCTTTTGCGGTAGAATTTTGTTAATTATTCATGCCATATTTATAACATTGAACGTTTGTTTGTTTTTTGTCCAATTCCGATTCATCCGGTTGCGATGAAACTTTGCACACTTGACCTTCTCACTGTCTAGGTGAGATTTCGATAATGCCAATCCTTAAAGCAAATTTTAATGATAATTGATCATAATTCTCCATTTCATTGTTAACGTATCGTTCATTAGATCTCTATGAAATTTTACACAATTTACTTTTGAAAACGGGGAAGCTTACTCTCTAGGTGACATCAGTGGCGTAGCCAGGATTTGTGTATGGAGGGGGGTTAAGAAGCATGGCCCCCCTAATAAAGTGGGGGGTCGGGGGGTCCACCCCCGGAAAAAATTGGATTTTAAGGTTTAAAATAGTGCTATTTTAGCATTTTTTGGTTCTTAACTTTATATATTGTAATGGTAAAATATTATTAATTTTTTAATAAAAAATTTGTTTGAGTGATGAAGTAAGAAATTAATTTAAGATAGTTTTATCAATCCAAGTGCCTTGTTTACGTCCACTCAAATTCATAAATCATGCTCGAAGCTCGACAATACAAAAAAAAAGAATAAAAAGGGTTGGGTTTCGGCAGAACTGATCTATTCCTGGAAACAATTAGCTTTAGCTTGAAGAGTTACATGACACCATGTCGTTGTCTCAATTCTCATACACACACAGCGATCATTACACTTTTAGAAGCCCAGTCAACGCCGGTGATAGCAGTAAGACACCCAGGCTTTCAGTTAAGAAAAAATAATTGGGGCTAAGGGGTGTGGGCTAGAACCACTAACCCCCCCCCCCCCCCCCCGGCTAAGCCCCTGGGTGACATAAAGCACAAATGGTGGCGCGCGGGTCTCATCGGATAATTACCAGTAAATTGTTTATTGCAGTGTCTCTTTTCTATGGTTCGTATGATAACGGGAGTATTAGTCTATGGAGTGGGTGTATAATCTGAAGTTGAATTCTACAGGTTAAAATTGGATAGTAAAACAAATCGTAGCTGTATAAATGCATATATAGATAAATCAATTAATGTTCGTGTGTTTGTTCGGTATGCGCTCCTATACCATTCATCCGACTGCGATAAAACTTTAGTAGGTGGTTATGCGCATGTCCGTGAAGCTTTTTGAATTAATACAATCATTTTACAATAGGAAGCGCGTGTATTTCATATACATCGTTTAGCGGCAGTTCGTGTGTTTTTACTGTACATGTGCGTTCACATCACATAAATAATTGAAATGAATCAAATAGAAATTTACAGAATTGAATTCAATCCAATACAAACAGGTCATGTGTGATACAAAATAATAGGTGGCGCGTATGTATTTTTTACATATAGTTTAGCAGACGTTTGTGTGTTTATTGTGCGCACGCATGACAGAATTGAATGAAATATAAAAGAAAGTGAGATCGAGTGATAAAGATAGGAAGAGAGATATAAAGAAAAATAGAGAGATCGAGTGAGACAGAGAGCTAGTGAGAGAGGGACAGAGATAGAGACATAGAGCGAGGTAAAGCGAATGAGATTGATTGATAAATATATATATAGAAGTATATAGAGAGGTATAAATAAATTTAGAGTAATTGTTATATAGAGAAGGGAGACAGAGAGCTAGTAGGAGATAAAGAAGGATATATAGGGATATAAGGATATATAGAGATACATAGAGATAAATAAAGGTAGAGAGATAGAGTGTTTTACAGATATATGGTTCTAGATAAAATTTACAAACATTAGGGTTGGAATCTCGCAAAATTGTAAAAAATAATATGTTTGTTATTATCTTTATTATTCATAACAAATATTTTACATCTTACAAAGATTATTTCAGATAAACTATTTCAAACTCTTTTTAACTTCTTTAATGACGTAATTTGGTGATTTAAATAAAAACTCTCTACATACAAATCGCTTATCCCTATTTTCTCATGTTTTAGTAGATACGTAAGTGTGCATATTTTGGAGCATGCTTGACATTTTTACACATCTTAGGTCTTAAATTTCGCAAAATAGTTAAATTGTCGTTGGTTGTTTTAAAATAAAACTAATTGATTGGCAGTATAATTCTTATTCGTGATTAGTTTTGGAGATATAACTTAATGAACTATCTAAAAACATTTTTACCCTCTTTTCACATCTAAACATCGGATTTCGAAACATTAAAGAAATTACAATTTTTAACTTTTAACTAATATAATTTATTGTTATTTTTTTACGTTTAAACTTATTAGATTTGGAAATACTTTTTTTCTTTAAAAACAAACATAATTTTTACATTTCTTAGAGGTGGGTTCTCGCAAAATGGTCAAACAAATAATGTGAGGTTTGTTGTTAATATTTTTAATTCCAACTTTTGTATTCCATACTTATTACTTTCATTTAAATAAATCCAAACCTACCGACTTTAAACACTTCAAAAAAAAATTTAAATAAATTAAAAAAAAAAACAAGCGGTAATCAATAATCATGTTGTACATTGTAATATCCTTACCTATAATTCTAACATATACGTAATTATGAATTTTTTTCATTAAAATTATACTTACCCCTTTTATACAACTTAGAGTTTGAATTTTGCAAAATAAAAAAATTTCATGAGTTGATCATTATGTTTATTAATGGTACTCAATATATTTATTTACGCTTAGTAAGTTTCGTATAAAAATTATTTTACAAGTTTATTTGTTGGTAGAAGAGTTGTGTTTTTGATCAATTTTTAAGTAGTAAACACATGAATGAATGCAAAAATATATATATACAAAACATAAATAAATTTATATAACCTTATTCGCATATACAAAAAATGGAATAATTCGTGGATTAATTTTTCTTTAGGATATATGTCTAACACTTTGAGGTATTTTCTGGGTTTGTGACCACAGTTGATAAGATGAAATAAAAGAAAAAACTTTAACTAAGTAACTAGGCACCTAACCACAAGTCACCTAGAAAACAAGTCTCACAGAGCAGTAGCGAATGAGCAAATATAATTTTCCCGAGTGTTGAAGTCCACCCTGAAAGTTATTTAAACCCCAAAATTCTTTCAGTCCCCATGTTAATATGAGCAGAATAGCCTTACAGGTGGAGTGTGCAAAGAATTGTATATCTAATATTAGAAATAACTAGCGTTGTTAAATTTCTTAACCTCCAGTGTAAATATCTAAATAATTAAACGGTAAAACTAATTTACTTTCAACTTTTTAAGGATTCAGTAGTTTATCTGAACTATGGCCTTGGAAGCAGTCCTCGCAAAGGACGAAGGAAAAAAAAATGAGAAGGTGCTTCGAGCTCTGCAGATAATACGTACTCAGGGATTTAATTTGCACCCTCCCGCCCCTCCTCGCCTCTTAGAACCAGCGATTGCACTCGCGCAGCTGACTTTTTAATCTCGGCGCGAGAACTAATCCCGCAGCGGCCGCTCTTCGCCGCCAGGCGCGGCCCCAGCGGGCGCATAACTCACCGCAGATACATCCTCGCTCCGGGGCCGCACCCGGCGCGGCGCGCGCACTCGTGCGGCGAGGGACGGAAGCTTTCTACCTTCCGCTGCTCGCTGCTGGTTCCCCCAAGTACCGGTCAACCTTTAAGTACAGTCGTCAGCAATTTAAAAAAAAAACACACTTTTCAGAATCAACATTGAAATGTAAGAAATTACTAATTCAAGATTTTTTTTTTGACTAGATAACGTCTTATAAATCGATGAACGCCGGCTGCACGCAAGAAAAAGGAAGACTCATGGTCAAGTTCCACCCGAGCCGAGCGTGCAAGAACCGGCCGACCACCGCGCGAGAAAATCTGTAATATCAAACAGGTTAAGGCGGGCTTTTTAAAAGCAGCAATTTAAAAAAAAATTGATTTATTTGTCCAATTTCGTAATTTCAAATCAACAGTTTGGTGACATTCATTTGAAGTAGTATACGAATGTATGTTCTGCGGCTGGCGCTGGCGCGTGGTGTGTGTGTCCGATCCACCATTTTGGATTGTGACGTCACGGCGGCCATCTTGGACGAGCATAACGGGACACAGCATAACAGGACACAGCGTAACGGGACACAGCGTAACGGGACACAGCGTAACGGGACATAACGTAACGGGACAAGTAGAACACGGCGGCTATTTTGGATCCGCCATCTTGGATCCGCCATCTTGGATCCGCCATCTTGGATGACGTCATTTTTTCTCGAACTTTCCGACATTTTGTTTTCCGCCATTTTGAATTATGACGTGACCGTTGCAATTTCCATTACGTCCGCCATCTTTAACTTTTTTATTTATAATCCGATTTTAATGAAAAAAATTCTAAAATATATAAAAAAATTCTATTATAAAGTTTTAATATATTTTTTTTAAAAAACGTACTTTTTAGACACGGAGCTCGGAGTCCTCGGTTCGAACCCGACGAGGTCAAAAAAAAATTATAAATGGCGACAGGCTCCTTCCTCAATGGTGGCTGCTGGCAGACTGACTTACCCCCACCACTTTTTTCAAAGCATATATATCGTCATCTAGTATGACGTCATGTCCGCCATCTTGTCTTTGATGCTGGAAGCCATCATCAATGTATCGGCGGCGAGAGTGCGCTGACGCCATGTTAGTTTAGTTCTTATCCGCTAGAGTGCAGTAATCATTTATTACTGTGACACCCGCCATCTTGAAATTTGGCCGCCATCTTGAAAATACGTAATTATTTAGCTAGAAATTCGGGAAAAGTTCCAAAATTCATTAAATAAATCACTCATTAATTTACATATTGATTAGATCGATTCCCGTCCTCGGTTCGATACCCGATCGATGCAATAATGTTTAATTTTATGAAAAAATAATAATTTCAATAAACCATGTTAAACTTTCGTAAAGAGACTTTAAATCCTCTACTACCATCATCCTATCAGACGTCAAGACTATCATCTTGAAAATCCGTAATTTTAATGCTAGAGATTTGGGAAAAAGTTCAAAATTCATTAAATAAATTTGTAATCTATATACTGATTGATTGGATCGACTAAGGTCCTTGGTTCGATCCCTTGTCGATACAAAACAAAATTAATATTTTAAAAAAGTACCACTAAAGTGTAAGGTTTGAGAAAATAAAAAACACTGCAAGTTCTTTTACAAACATAATATTTATTACATACATACTACACTACTACAAGTACAAAAAAAATACACAGACAAATTACTAAAGTTTTGTGGATTCCTCGATTTCCGCATCAGCCACCCACGAATTAAAGTGAGGTGGAAAGCCCCACCACTTGACGTAGGACCGTCCATTTCTTCGTTTTATAATCTTCTCCACCAAGTACGTATCGGGATACAACGTAGGCTGAATCTCTTGGGCATAGAAGCCTCCATGGATAGGTTTGTGGTCCAAATCTTCGAGGTAGTAGGTCCTAGGCTCTGATTCACGAACATGTGTCAAACGGAAAAGTTCGGGACTCCAGTTTGCAGTGAAACCTTTCTCGAAGATACCTTTCTGCTTGGAGATTCGCACAATGTCACCGACGTTAGCTTCACGCTTTCGTGGATCTTTCTTCTTCGTGTTGGAAAACACTGTTTGAAGCAAGCGATTGTCCGTTACGTCCTTTGGCTTCATTTTCGTGGTAGAATGCACCGTGGAATTATACTCGCTTATTAGTTTCGGCAAGATGTCAAGCCACTTGTAATTTCTGTTAGCCGTGAACCGCAGCCACATCTTGGAACGCAAACTTCTGTTAAACCTTTCGACAACGGAGGCTTTGACGTTACTAAATGTAGAGTAGTGTTTGATGCGATACTTCTTCATCAAAGCCTTGAAGGTTGCATTGTAGAATTCTTTTCCGAGGTCCGTTTGCAGGTGCGACGGTACACGGCCATCACGCAAAATATTGTTCATGGCCTTGGCTACGTCAGTTGCAGTCTTTTATTTGACAGGTCTAGCCCAAGCGAACTTGCTATAAACATCGATGACTGTCAACATGTACTTGAAACCTTTATTCAATCGGGAATACGGTATCAACTCAACAAGGTCCGCCTGGAATAAATCGTCAATTCCACGAACTATGACTTTGCGACGAAGGTATTTCCGTCTAGCAGGAGCATGAAGTTCGCGAGCGATTCCGGTTCGACTCATTGTATGTAGCCGGCTTCCCTCAGTTCTTCAAGTATGGAGACTATTTCGTTGATGTGCGAATAGTTTCCTACGCTAAGCGAAGCATGTAGAATTCTAAGGCGATCAACTAATTCATTAGGGTCGTCCCAATATACATAGTCAAATATCTGACCACTTTCTAGCTTTTTTAAACCTTCGCCATGTATTGTTAGTTCACTGAAGAGATTAGCGAGAATGTCGATTTTTTCATGATCTACGTCTTTTTATACACCACTATCTGGATCGTTATCGCGAAAATGTGCGTTGGTTAGCTCTAGCAGTTTTTTGTACTCATGTAAGTCTTTGTGAGAATATCCTTTAGGCTCCCTGCGAAACAGCAATTCGTACAGACCCGGAGTCCCGCGCGTTTTGTACTCTGCTACGCGTACGATGTTTCCTGGTAGAAAGTCTATTTCTTTAGCACCGAGGAACCACTTATTATATTTTCTGTACACTCCGTAGGTCGTGTCATTATTCCGGCTCGTAAACGATATCAGGTATGGTCGGACCATTGCATTCACTTGATGTCCCTTTTTCGGTATTTTTTTCTTGTGCATGGTCTCTGTACTTGTTAAGTCCTCTTCTTCTCGATCCGGTTCATACTTTCTCTTCTTTACAGTCGGCATTTCAACTTCAACTTCCGTCTTCACAATGATAGCTGGTTCTTCCTTGTTTTTAAGTTCGTCGAGGCGACTAGTGATTGGTTTAAATATCTCCTCATTTTCCATCTCACGTGCACGTCTGGTTCATCTAGCAAGTAAATATTTTTCACGAACAGACTGTATAGCTCGATGAAGGTCACTGGCCAGGTCCGACATTGTACTGGCTGAAAACTTATTGCAAGACCTCCTTTTATACTTTTTTATTCGATCGTAGAAACTTCTTTCTTGTGTTTGGCTAAATCTGAATTTGTTGGCAAGTGAGATAGTGATGCTTTCAGAACACTTTGAAAAGTTCTCAGATCTTCACGTCTTTGTGCATTCGATACTTCGATCATGTCGCGAATGCGAGAATCCGAGGCTTCCACACGCTGGTCGATGGCAACGAGATACTCTAGTAATTCCTTTTTCACACTTTCTACTTTTTGAGCCAGTAGCGAAATGTATTTGCGAATATCGCTGTCATGAGACTTGAGAGCAGTACGTAAGTCTCGACTGCTGCTACGACCGAATTTCGAAATGCTATGACTCATGTTTGACGATAAACTGATCGAAACCTCGTCTGTACCTGCCCTTATATAGAGGCCAGTTTTTTACGATGACTAGAAATCCGTGCTCGTGTTTCCAACACAAGGAGCACATGTCTTTAAATTCCTGGAACGTCATGTCGGTGTTTACGTGGTCGTCGTAGGCGTGACGTTAATTAAGTTCGTCCATGCGAAAAAGCACTATAACGTTCGCGTTGTCTCGTAGGAGATGTTTTGGTATTCTACTGTACGTCTGACACAGGTAAACGCAGTCTACCTTGGCGTGCCTGCCCATGGAAAAGTACTCTTGTATTATGCCTTGTTTCTCGCACATTACATCGTCGAACACAAACACGGAATTAGGCTTTGCTTCGTCGGTAGTCACCACATCGGTATTATCGCTAAACGGATAATACTCCAGTCCTTCCACCGAGCGTAGAACAGTTGCTAGGCGCTGGTACTTTGACTGTTGCAACGACTTGGAATACAAGTAAACGTTCTCGAACCGAAGACCGTTTGGCTCCTCCAGTAAAATCAGTAAAACACACGTCTTGCCACAGTTTGACGGACCCGCCATTATGCATCGTACAGCAGAAGGCAACAGTAAGCCATGTCGTGATTCACGGGCACTAAATACATCGTCTTGCGTAATGCGCACGGGCAAACAAACATCTTGCTTGACGATCTGCATTGTACTAAATAAATTGTATAAAATCAAACACATTTATACTTTCTGGTCAGTTGTGTGTAATGACTGGAAGAGGTGAGAACAAAAAACACAGTGGTGCAGGACTCGTGAACTCGCTGATAAACAATCTGCCATTCGAGCTACACATTCCCGGATACAGATTTTGCGGCCCCGGCACTAAACTAGCGAAAAGGTTAGCTCGCGGTGATGTGGGCATTAATTCTCTCGACGATCAGTGCAAGCAGCACGATATTGCCTACTCGCTCAGCAAGGATCTGGAATCCAGGCACCGGGCCGACGAGATATTGGCACAGGAAGCCGAAGAAATAAGTAAATCGACGCACGCGGGACTCGGAGAGAAAATCGCAGCGTGGGGCGTATCTAAAATCATGAAGGCAAAGACGAAATTAGGACTGGGTGCTCGTCAAGCCAGCTCCATCAAATCAAAGACTAACTCACGCAAGACCAAACGCAAGACTGGAGCAGGCATACAAAAAGACAAGCAAAAATTACAGACTCTCGACAAGAAGATTATAGGAGGATTTCTTCCTTTGCTTTTGCCTGCATTGGGTGCTCTCGGCGGTCTCATCGGTGCAACGAGCGGTATAGTGCGGGCAGTCAACACTTCGAAGAATGAGCGCAAGCAATTAAAAGAAGCACAGCGACATAATGCAAGCATGGGAGCCATTGCCATGGGTAAAAAAAACGGCGCAGGACTGTACTTACGTCCTCACAAATCAGGCCGAGGCATGAAAAATAAACGAAAATCCTAAGTTCTCTGCCGAAACGACCGCTCACCAACGTAGATTTAATAAAGTACGCACGCAAACTGAAAATACCAAATTTCCTTGGCGTGTTTATGCGAGACACTTTACCCAGCAAACCAAAAACCAACGAATGCGCCATAATTAATTTAGACACGACGGCAGGTCGCGGCACGCACTGGGTAGCGTATATAAAGTCTGGAAAAAAAGCTACTTACTACGACAGTTTCGGTAATTTGAGACCTCCGCCTGAACTTAGGCGGTACCTGGGCCGGTCGACTACGATGTTTTACAATTACGAAACGGAACAGAGGCCTAATCAAACAAACTGCGGACACTTGTGTCTTCGCTTTTTAACAAACAAAAATTAGCTGACAAATAAAAATTTCTACTTAAAGGTTGTGCAGTGATGATAATTTATTAGTTATGTCGATAACACTTACCTTGACAGGTCACGAATCTGAGCTGCGGGCGGTTCATTTCCCGCCTCTGGATTTATACGGAGAATGCTGTATCGGACTCGTAGATTTTCAAACGTATAATGCCATACCGAATATCGACGAGGAAAACTGCAAGATTTGCTTCCTGAAAAGCGGTGGGTCCGCTCATGAAATACGGTTACCTGTTGGCTCTTATGAAATTGACGACTTGCAAATTACATCAGGGATATGTTACCACAGGATGTAGACTTTCAACTGCGTGGAAATCCAAACACACAAAAAAGTATTCTAACATGCAGTGAAAATGTCGACTTTACGAAACCTGGCACCATAGGTACCATGCTCGGATTCGAATCAAAGGTGTATGATACAGGAAGAACGTACGAATCTACGCGCGCAGTAAACATTTTGCCTGTGAATGTCATAAGAACAAACTGTAATTTGGCAAGTGGAACGTATCTCAACGGAAGACTAAGCAACATGCTGCACGAGTTTTCGCCGATGGTCCCGCCAGGATATAAACTGGTAGAAGTACCGCAAAGTATCATTTACGTTCCAGTCGTCGTGAAGTGCGCACACGAAGTCGTCGTCCGAATCGTTGACCAGCGAGGACGATTGGTGAATTTTCAAGACGAAGAAATTACATTACGTCTGCACTTGAAGCGATGGGCATAAAGTTCGTAACACCGAACAGTTATAAAAGAAATCGTATTGTCGTGAATAAGAACATTTTTCTACCAGACATCGGTGCATTAACACCTGACAACATAAAGTATCTTCTCAGTATTGGGCAAGTTCCGAATAAATATGGAAGACGAAATCCTCAACGTGGAAGATCCGGTCATTTTTGAAGACAGCATTACGAAAATGGAATTGCACGAGTACCAGCCTTTCCTGCTCGGACCGTACGCACTACCATCGGAAGTACGCATTGCAGTACAACACCAAGATATTTGTACTTTACCTTCGCAGTCATTTCTACGTATAAGAGGCACGCTTACAAAAGCGGATGGTACGCACCCGACAACGACATCAATATCCTGCAATGGTATTCTTCACCTAATCGAGCGCATTACATATGTACTCAATGGCGTCGAGGTAGACCAGACGAGAGATGTAGGCATAATATCTGCTATGAAAAATTACCTTTCGCTCACGCCAAATGAACTGTCTGCTGCAAAGATGGCCGGTTGGGCTCGCGAGTATGAATATAAGCTTCCGGTTTATGCCGAAGGGAAGTTCGAAGTTTGTGTTCCTCTGTCCATGCTTCTCGGATTCGCTGAGGACTACAAGCATATAATCATTAATTCGAAACAAGAGCTCGTACTGCTTCTAGCCAACACGCACATTAATGCAATTGTCGCCGCTGCAGAAAACCCTCAAGATGTCTCGCTAACACTACAGTCTATCGAGTAGATGCTGCCCCACATCCAAGTGAGCACCGTTGAACGAGTCAAGATGTTGAAGAACATAGAAAATGGCAATAACTTCGATGTGCCATTCCGATCCTGGAGCCTGGAAACTTATCCTGGCTTGCCTCATAGTCAGCGTATCAATTTGATAGTAAAGTCCAGCTTCGCTACGGAAAAACCAAGATACATCATCGTTGGGCTTCAGACCGGAAGACAGCTCAATGCAGGAGTAAGTCGCTCCTTATTCGATAACTGTCAATTACGTAATGTAAAAATATTTTTAAACAGCGAAAGTTATCCGTACGTTGATATGAACATGGACTTTGAAAGTGGAAGATTTCTTCTCGCATATCAAATGTATGCCAAGTTTCAGCAAGCTTACTATGGGCGGAGACAGTCACCGATACTGAGTCCCGACAGTTTCAAGAACAAGGCTCCGTTAATGGTGTTTGACATTTCCAAACAAGATGATCGATTAAATTCAAACATCATTGACTGTAGGATCGAGATAACGACTAGCGGAAATATTCCACCAAACACCTATGCTTTTTGTCTGATACTTCACGATCGGCTTGCATCGTACAATTGTAGAGACAAACTTGTGAAAATTCTGACTTAAATACCGTTTCGTTTGCGATAATAATTCAGTTACGATCGAGCATTGCTAGCGACAAGATGTACTGCAACCTTCAAGGTTTCCAGAGCCAAAATGGCTTTGTTCTCAAAGAAATTGCTGTTACCTCCGGAGACAAGACTCGAAACCGCAGCTTCCGACCTCCGTATCCGTGGAAACTACTAGACGAAAAAAGTAAACGGTCGAACGAATGGCTATGTAAATATTATCACGGACTAGAGTGGGACGAAGGAAAAATCCCATACCACCAAGTGAAAAACACTATTGAAGATTGACTAGTTCAAAACGAAATAATCTACGTTGCCGGACCCGAACAGAAGAAATGGCTACGAGATCTGTGTGATGCGTCAGTTGTAATTGTAGACCTACAGACCGACTACGGCTGTCCTTCCCTGCGCAAGCTTAGTGCAATATACGATGTGCAGCCAAGTGACAAGTTTGAACGTGTCTGTGCCTGTACAAACTCGCAGTTAATGCAGAAATGGCACACACAGTGTTAGTAGGAGACTGCATATATAAATGTCGTACCTACGTACGTGCCTTCAGTTGACGTTCGACCTGCAAGAAGATGTTTACGTTTCATCCTGCAAACGTGTACGTGAGCGCAAGTCCTAGCTTCAGCAGTGTCGAGTACAGCTACTGGGATTCCGGGTATCTACGTACATATACAGAAACCTGTGATGGAGGCGCTCAGCATTGGCGGTTTGCGCACTTTCCTGTGTCCTACGAACCGACTCAGCAGCTATTAGACTGTTGCGAACCTGGAAACTGTGCCGTCTATCACATGAGACCGCACACAATCCTTCTTGCTAGCATCGCTGAGGTAGTCGCCTCGTCTGCACGTGTAACACCAAACATGAGCGTGTTGCAACCTGCTGCTACCTGTGATGCTTCTACGCAGACTTCCAAACGGCGTGCGTCACGTCGTCGAAGTTCAGGCAGTGAATCTGTCCCAACTAGCACTGCAGTAGAGCCAAGGCGCAGACGTGGTCACAGACTTAATCGACCAAGTCTCGCTCGAGATGACGACATCGCAGAAGATGACCAGCTGGAAACCTGTGTTCCTGATCCCGTGACCTGCCAACCAGTTGGAACCGGAGTCGAAGAGGCAGTTCGTGCAGCATTAAAGACTTTGCTTGCGAAAATGCTTAGTTCCTTAACCTAACATGCATTTGTGTAATTTTTTATAAATAAATGTGTAAAACCTGAACTTGTGGTTGGTTTTTATTTCTACGATTTTTAGGTACCTAATAAAAATTAATTTAATTACAGACAATATTTTGACTAATGTAGTATTCCAGTAGACCGCTGGTATATACGCGAGGTTCAGACGACTGGACCCGCAGTTCACCTCTGGCCGCGGTGCAGTACGGACGTGCTCTCTTCAGTAAATTTCGTGAGATTTAGTTATGTCGACCGGGATAGACTGTTTACCGTCAGCAGCGGGGACCTCGATGATAGCAATGATGATGGAGTCGGAGATTCCGATACCGGATGCAGAGGAGACCACGACAGCGGAGAGCTCAGTGGCTGCGATGTCGACAGTCGCGGAGAACCCGATACCGACTGCAGAGGAGACTTCAATTAATGAAGAGCGTACTTCGCATCAGTGCAAATACTGTGGCGCATCATTTACTAGAACTTCAAGCGCTCGCAGACATGAAAGAAGCAGCTGTCCGAATAATTTACTGAAACGAATACAATTTCAGTGCAATAAGTGTAAAAAACTAATTTCACGCCTCGACAGCTTACATCGTCATTATATAAAATGCTCCGAGAAAGTAAAGTGCAAGTATAATGAACATGGTTATTGTTTTGACTTATGTGTTGTACCAGCTGATGAGAATATATAAGTGAGACCCTGGTGATATGAACTTTAGTCAGTCTCTGGCTGCGGTGATGACTGGATCGAATAGACATTTAAAGTCATGTAAAAGGCTTTGACGTCGTCCGACCGACGACCATCCCTAAGCCCGACCTGCAACCGCCAGTATACTCTCCCGCTAACGGAACTCACCCCTGGCCGTGGCGCACCCGAGTCGAGCGAGCCACCGAGCCGAACGGCCAAACCAGACATTATTATTATAAAGCACACTAAATCCGAGTGGACTAGAGACGAACCACACCCATTCCCCCTCAAACAATTTATTACGAATTTTGCGACCTTAAAGTCTCTTCCAGACGCAGTCATTTAGTTTTTAACGCAATGAGGTCAAGCTTGGCGCGGCAGGGGCCGACGCGCCACCGGACGCCATGCCAGTTCCGCAGTTCTACTCGACTCGCGGACCGGGACGGACCTACGTCCCACGGAGAGACCACAACCATTGTCTTCATCGCAAGTAACGTCCGGTAAATTTTTTTCATTTAGCATAAACCAAACCTTTTTCTATTCACCTCTCCGTGCGTGCCCGGTCCGTTTTTTACGGTTCAGGACCTAATCCGACCGCGTAAACGTAAAGACGCCCCACACCACACCTGGTGCGCAGGGTCGTTCTTCAGCATACGGCACGGGCCGTCTCCCGCAAACCACAGAACTTTCTTAAGGCCACGTGCCTTCGCGCGGACCACAAACCCGCAAGGGAAACCTCGCCAAGTTTAGTGGCGGTGCGTGTACCACCCAGTGGGCACGGCACCCGCGTAGAAACAATCGCTGACGGGACTGGCCGACTCCAGTCACCCACAAACTCTGTGTGCCACGTCATTTGTGCGCGCCTAATTTTCATTAAGAGTACTTTGTTAACGTAATTTTGCGCCACGTCATTTGTGCGCGCTTAATTTTTATTAAGTGTACTTTGTTAACGTAACTTTGCGCCACGTCATTTGTGCGCGCCTAATTTTCATTAAGTGTACTTTGTCAACGTAACTTTGCGCCACGTCATCTGTGCGCGCCTAATTTTCATTAAGTGTACTTTGTTAACGTAACTTTGCGCCACGTCATTTGTGCGCGCCTAATTTTCATTAAGTGTACTTTGTTAATGTAACTTTGCGCCACATCATCTGTGCGCGCCTCTCTTGCATCAAGTGTACTTGGCCTGCATACTGTTACCCGAGAAACCAGTGCCACGAAACATTGAACATGTACCGGCCTACACCCTGCAACGGACAAGTAGCCCTCAGGGGCATGTCTGTGCTCAGTAATTGTATGGTGTGACGTCAATCCCTTGAATAAAGGCACGTCGCTACTACGGCAATCCCACGCATTCTTCTTTAACGTAAATTCCCAAGCAATACCGCCGACGGTTCTAGCGGACCACGCTGGGGCAACGAACCACGAACCCCCATTGGTTAGACACCGAGCTAGCCTGGCGCCCTCCCGGAACATAAAACATTAACCAGACCAGCCACCCCGCTAGAACTCGCGCCCGGACTCGAACACGAGACCGCGGCTGACGGCAGCTTAGTCCGTACAATAAGAAGACTGTTTCAATCGAGGAATCCACAAAACTTTAGTAATTTGTCTGTGTATTATTTTTTGTACTTCTAGTAGTGTAGTATGTATGTAATAAATATTATGTTTGTAAAAGAACTTGCGGTGTTTTTTATTTTCTCAAACTTTACACTTAAGTGGTACTTTTTTAAAATATTAATTTTGTTTTGTATCGACAAGGGATCGAACCAAGGACCTTAGTCGGTGACATTGTGCGAATCTCCAAGCAGAAAGGTATCTTCGAGAAAGGTTTCACTGCAAACTGGAGTCCCGAACTTTTCCGTATGACACATGTTCGTGAATCAGAGCCTAGGACCTACTACCTCGAAGATTTGGACCACAAACCTATCCATGGAGGCTTCTATGCCCAAGAGATTCAGCCTACGTTGTATCCCGATACGTACTTGGTGGAGAAGATTATAAAACGAAGAAATGGACGGTCCTACGTCAAGTGGTGGGGCTTTCCACCTCACTTTAATTCGTGGGTGGCTGATGCGGAAATCGAGGAATCCACAAAACTTTAGTAATTTGTCTGTGTATTTTTTTTGTACTTGTAGAAGTGTAGTATGTATGTAATAAATATTATGTTTGTAAAAGAACTTGCAGTGTTTTTTATTTTCTCAAACCTTACACTTTAGTGGTACTTTTTTAAAATATTAATTTTGTTTTGTATCGACAAGGGATCGAACCAAGGACCTTAGTCGATCCAATCAATCAGTATATAGATTACAAATTTATTTAATGAAATTTGAACTTTTTCCCAAATCTCTAGCATTAAAATTACGGATTTTCAAGATGATAGTCTTGACGTCTGATAGGATGATGGTAGTAGAGGATTTAAAGTCTCTTTACGAAAGTTTAACATGGTTTATTGAAATTATTATTTTTTCATAAAATTAAACATTATTGCATCGATCGGGTATCGAACCGAGGACGGGAATCGATCTAATCAATATGTAAATTAATGAGTGATTTATTTAATGAATTTTGGAACTTTTCCCGAATTTCTAGCTAAATAATTACGTATTTTCAAGATGGCGGCCAAATTTCAAGATGGCGGGTGTCACAGTAATAAATGATTACTGCACTCTAGCGGATAAGAACTAAACTAACATGGCGTCAGCGCACTCTCGCCGCCGATACATTGATGATGGCTTCCAGCATCAAAGACAAGATGGCGGACATGACGTCATACTAGATGACGATATATATGCTTTGAAAAAAGTGGTGGGGGTAAGTCAGTCTGCCAGCAGCCACCATTGAGGAAGGAGCCTGTCACCATTTTTAATTTTTTTTTTGACCTCGTCGGGTTCGAACCGAGGACTCCGAGCTCCGTGTCTAAAAAGTACGTTTTTTAAAACAAATATATTAAAATTTTATTAATAGAATTTTTTATAAATTTTAAAATTTTTTTTCATTAAAATCGGATAATAAATAAAAAAGTTAAAGATGGCGGACGTAACGGAAATTGCAACGGTCACTTCATAATTCAAAATGGCGGGAAACAAAATGGCGGAAAGTTCGAGAAAAAATGACGTCATCCAAGATGGCGGATCCTAGATGGCGGATCCAAGATGGCGGATCCAAAATGGCCGCCGTGATATACTTGTCCCGTTACGGTATGTCCCGTTACGCTCGTCCAAGATGGCCGCCATGACATCACAATCCAAGATGGTGGATCGGACACACACACCACGCGCCAGCGCCAGCCGCAGAACATACATTCGTATACTACTATTTGATTTCAGTTTATGTCATTAAATTATAGTTCGTGATTATATTTAAACAAATTATTTAAATTAAATTTAATAATATTTGAAAATTAAAATGTATGCAAATTTTCATCAATAGTTTTCTTATGACGTTATCACGTAAAATTATCGTCCGTAAACCGACTTTACAGACAATCCCCGTTTTTTATTTAACAATTTCGTTGGTAAGTACCTTATGCTATTGAATAAAATTTAGATATCTTATTTATTTGGATGTTTACTGAAAAATCGTAGGAATACAAGATATACAAAAATAGTTGAAATAACTTTAAAGAGGTCGCATCACTTGTTTCCATCGGGGGCCTACCATTTGTCCGAGTGTCCACTTCTCCGAATGACCACTTGTCCGAGCTCCTTTTGTCCGAAGGACCACTTGTCCGAGTGACCACTTGTCCGAGCGGCCAACTCTCCGAGCTTTGAGGGGCGGGTGGTGTCTCCCACCCGCGCGACCTTGCTCCGCCCTGCCTCCTCCTTGACGCCCAATCGCAGCACGGCCGATATGCCGCCAATCAGCAATTACAGTTATCACACTGGGAGGTGGCTACCGAAACTAAAACTGCTTGTACAATTACCTACATAAAGCGACTAAGTCAGACAGGCACGGCCCTAGTCACCCGGAGAGCAGACCCTCGGGCTGAGCACATTATCGACTGAAGCAGGGTCCCAAGACACGACTTAAAAAGAGATTTTAAATATTTTGAATGTTTAAACGTTTAATGATATCTTGAAAAGTTTGTAATTTTTTTTACATGGCAATTTCTTGATTCTAAGATAAGAGTTGGGACTAATTAAGAAAAATTCAAATTTACGCTCAGCCTTTACTCCTCTTACTAAAAGCTGGCTCACATTCAACTACGTTACGGAAATCGGCAAACTTATTTCTCAAGGCAGCGTCCTTAACGCCATGTTTCACAAAGAGTGACTAGGACAATCATTATAAACGTTGTGTTCTTTAGATCAGGTTTTTGAAGTGAAAATTTATTTTGGCGCACCGCACACACATTTTTTCGTAGGCAGTAAGTTAGGCTGATCCGCCACGCTCTGAGGTGAAAGGCTCGATCGGGTGAACTCGGTACCGCCGAGTGTACCCGAGCGAGAAAGATAGTCAGCTGTTCTTCGCTGTTGTGTCGCTGTGTTTAGTATATTCAATTAATACGTAATAATTGTCATTATTAATTTCATAATTATTATTAGTACGTAATAATAATTATTTTAACAATTATTTGGTTTACATTGATTGCTGTCATAAGCAAATATTTATATGAGAAGAGAATGTGTAATACCCAGCCGATGCATTTACGAAATATGTTTAGGTTATGATCATAGGTTATGATAGGGAGTAAATTCATGTAAGTCGTCATCGACATGGTCACGTGACGTGTCAACGACAACACTATATCTGTTCCTATTAGTATAACATATTCCGCTTTTAAATCTTAAGTAAACGATTACTGTGCAGTAAAATGAGAGTTAAAAATATATTACCTAATATTCTCATATAGATTAAAGTTTGAAAAGTCTTTGTAGCAATATAATCTACAAATTTAGAACATCATTATTTATTTTTTTAATACCTACAATTACTAAGCAATGCGTATTTTATAGTAATGTTGGAGTTATTTTACTGACGACATTAAACAAATTTGTTGTGATAATATGTTTTCGTAAAAATTGCGAAAACGTTTTCAATTCTGTCGGCAGTCCTCATGACTGCTTTTAATTTTTTTCTTACTACAGACTTCCAGCTTGACGATGCATTATACTCAAACTGTTGAATTGTGTCCGAAAGTAAATGTAAATATTTTAAATTTAAATATTGACGATCGGCGAAAGCACCATTCTTACCTTTCAAAAGTTGCATTCTATTTGTTACATTGAACATTAAAGGTAAATATGAGCTTTTTTTAAAGTGTTTTTATATTAGTCCCGTAGTAAAAATATGAACTAATGAAAATTTTTATTCTAAAACAACATAAATTCCTATCGGCACAGCGTACAGGTGCAGTTAAATTTCGAAATACATTTTTCTTCTGGAATGTTCTCGAAAACACTTTAAAATTCTGGAATATTGTGAAAACAATATTTATGCCTACATAACTTATTTATGTTCTTCAATTTTCGAAATTGATCGATTACATATATTTTTAATATTCCATGCAGCGAAAATGTTTCGAATGTGTTTTTTTTTAATTCAATGCTTCCAACATCGAATTAACTGAAACCAACTTTATACAATACTTACTTAGGATGTTATCAATTTTTTCACCTTCAAACACCATATTTTATTACTGGAAAAATGTTTTGGTATAAAAATAAGTTTTGGATCAAGGTTTAGGATAATGTTTAGATGGTTTGCAATACGTTTCAACCAATTCGATAGTGTTAGTAGGACGAAAGTTTTTGAAATTACTTTATTTAAAACCCTGTATTATTAACCCCTTGCAACAACTTTCAACGCCTTTTCAAAAGTTTTTTCAGCCAAATTTTTTAAATAATGTTTAGGAAATTTACAATCAATTTAAAAAGATTTGATAGTGTACATATTAAGGGAGTTATATATTTATTTGTCCTTAAACCCATGTCTTTACAAACTAAACAACAATAGCTGTATAAAAATAGTTTCACACAGAAGTTTTAGATAGTATTTATGACATTTATAAACTGTTAGAACGGTTTTGATAGCATGTCTGTAACTTTATTCTTCAAGCATTGTTTTTTTTCTTCAGCTTGTTTTAATAGTTGTTCGTATAAAAATATTTCAGACAAAAAACATAGATATTAGTTAACAGTTAAAAAAATAATAATGGATTTAGTAGTAAACATGGTATGGTATTATTAAATTATATTTTGATTCAACAACTGTTTTTTTTTACCCCTTGCAGCAATTGATCATTTCATTGAAAATTCTTTCAGACAAAAGTTTTAGACAGTATTTAAAGGGTTCACAAACAATTGTTACAGATTCTTTTGTCCTCTAGCACTTGTTTTTTCATCCCCTTAGAGTTATAGTTGGTCGTATCAAAATATATATTTTGACAAACATTTTAAGTTATTAGATATTCTACAATGAAATATAATATATGTATACTTTTACAATATTAATAATATTAAAGGAGCTATAGTGAATTTTCTGTTTTTCAAAAGAAAATGTTTACAGTTTCCAGTTTCCAGTAATGTGTAAATGGGGCTCCTGGCGCAGGGTTAAAGGAGAGGTGCTGAGGTGCCGACCTCCATCTTGGATTATGACGTCACGGCGGCCATCTTCGATTGCATTGACCATTGTCCTTGATCTTCAAAATTTGCCAAAAATTTCCCTAATTTGCCCAAAATTCGCCAAAATCCGCCAAATTTTCCTTTTTTTTTAATTCGGTTTTTTTTTATCACATTACTCTATTTCGCCAGACAAATTGCCGTATCGAGAGAAAAATTTCCTGTTTTAGTGCTTAAAAATGACAATGACTTCGAAATTCCTAAAAGGGCTTAAATTCCACATATAGGCTACAGACTCCGATAAGCTGCACCTAGTATTATGATATATCTGTTGCAATTTTCGTTACGGCCACCATCTTCAAAATCCATATTTATTATCAGATTTTAATCGTAAAAATTTAAAATTAAGTGTCCATCTTTATTCCAAAGTATGAAGGATCTACAGAATATGGGCTTCATTGTACTCATTTTTCACGGTGGTGATATTTCCATTAGTTCCAGTCTTTCTTCAATTTAAGTTATTCGTTGTGATCGGGAGAGCTAATAATATCAACCTTCCTTATTGTAGTATCTTTATCTATGTTCTCTATCCCGTAAGTGGGCTTGGCTTTACAAGTTCTACGAATCTTTTTAAGCTGTCAATTTTTGTTAACAACCTGCTACACCGATTACAGCATAACATTTTGCGTAGTGGGTTTTTAACATAATTATTCTTCTCGTGACGTCTAGCATCCCTTCTCAGGTCAAAAGCCTTGCTGCAGTATCTACAACGGCGTCCTTCCGATTCAGCCGCATACAGTAAACCAGAATTCATTGTAGTTTCTGTGAGTAATGTTAGATGCAAATTGAGAGTTTTCAATTGGAACAATTACTTAAATAGGATTTTTTTTTAATTTTTCACCAATGAGAATTATTTATGTCATACAAGAAACTTGTCGCAAGTAGTTCAGCCTTTCAACAACAGATGACGTCACATGTTGCGTTGTCATTATTATATTTTTTATGTGGGTTGTGGGATGCCATTTCGCGATCGCATGAGTGCTTCGCTAGACATCAAGGAGAAGGAATTTCGTCCTGCATTAGAGTGTTTCTCATCCGTCTTATCACACATTATTAGACTGAGAAATGATATTTTTGTCTACATCCCAACGGATAAAAAAATGTAAGTGCTGATTTAGTAGCAGAAATTAACTAATTAAATGTAACTCTGAATTAAATGACTCCTTAAGTAAAAAAATATTTCATGCAGAGAACGATTTCACACAAATAACAAGATGCACTCGGAGATCATCAGCAGATATCTAGCAAGGAATAATCAGGATAACTCGGAGAAATTCAAAAATATCTTGGCAGAAAAAATCAGGAGTACACGGATAAAACTATTGTAAGTTTTCCTTAATATCAGAAAAACACAGAAAATTATTAAAATAATAATAATAAAACAAAACAATTTCTCGTTCATAAAATATCATAAAATTACATTAAAAAAATTAAAAATAAAAATAAATAAAATGAAAAAATTACAAAAAAAAATGAATGAAAAATTTCAAAAACAGTTTTTGGCAGCTAGTGAATTTCTCCTTTGTTGGGCAAGGATAGAGTTCTTGTACAAGACAGAATTTTTTATAATTTTTCATTCATTTTCTTTGTTTTTTGTTTTTTTTGTTATTATTATTTTTTTATTTTTTTCTGCAAGTTTATGATATTAAAGTAAATGAGGATCGTTTGATTTTTAAATTTTTATTTTTTATTTTTAAATTTATTTTTGTGACTTTTATGATATTAAGGAAAACTTACGATAGATTTCCCCATGTGCTCCATTTTTATCTGACAGTATATATAAATATTGATGGTTTTCTCCAAGTGCTTCTGATTAAACGTGTTCTGACATCTATGGTGATCACCGAATGATTCTGGTTATTTGTGAGAAATCAATCTCAGCATGAAGGATTTTTTACCTAATGAGTCATACCATTTTATTCAAAGTTACAATTAATTAGTGAATTTCTACTACTAAAACAGCACTTACAATATTTTTATCAGATGGAATTTAAAAAATAACATTACTCAGTCCAATAATATGTAATAAGACGGATCAGAAACACTATCACGAAAGACAAACTTTCTTCTCCTTGTATAGCGAAGCCTTCCTTCTTTTGCGATCGATAGTGAGCATCCCGCATCCCACATAAAAGAAATAAATCATATTTACTTGTAAACAACACATGGCATCATCTGTTGTTTAAAAGCAGAACTACTTACAATAAGTTGCTTTGCATGAGATAACTTTACTCTCGCTGATGAAATATTTAAAAAATACTTTTTAAGTGATGGTTTCAATTTAAAACTCTCAGTTTGCATCTGAAATTAGTCGCAGAAGCTAACATGTATCCTGATTCATTGTCTGTATCTGTATCAAAACGACATCACTGTAGATACTGCAGCAAGGGGTTTACCTTGAGAAAAAATGCTAACCGACATGAGAGAGGCGAGTGTATTTTGTGTCCTTGTCAAAAACCTTTTAGTTGCAGTCAGTGTCAGAAATCCTTTGGTAGAAGATATTTCTTGAATAGACATTGCAAGACCCGTTCAACTAAGGTGAATAAAGATATCGAAGACTGGGCTACAACATCACGGAAGAGGAACGAAGGCGAAATATCAGGCGACAATAATGATTACGAAGAATGTAAAAAAAGCTAATGCTTAAAATACTGCTCTAGATCACGATAATAATTTAAAATTTAAAACAAACGAAGAAAGTAGCAACCTCATTAGAAATGAAAATATATTTTCACCAATATATAGTCGTCTCCATGAAAATGTGACTGACGGAGAAACACCTGAAGATGACCAGGATGAAGACTGTGATGAATCATTTGAAGCTGACATGATTGAAGATTGTGGTGACACATCTGAGGCTGACATGATCGAGGACTGTGCTGACATATCTAAGGCTGACATGATTGAGGGCTGTGTTAAAGCACCTAAAGCAGGCAACATAGATGACTGTGATGGTGTCCTGAAACCAAAACGATGGAAACGTCGTTATAAAATATATTTTCCTGATCAAGCTTGTGATGATCACTGGCTCGATGACGAAAGTGACCTTGTGGTTGGTGTTAAAACGGAAGACACCAGAGATCATAATATTTATTATAAACATGCAAGAAAGATTAACGTAGCAGAAGAGATTGATTATACCTCATGGGAAGATCCTAACATATTGGTTGACCAGCTAAGACTTACATGCTTCGCTTTGTGCAGGATACCATTCGAGCATCAAAGAAATATCCTTCATACTCAAAGAACTGAGGGAAGCTGGCTACATACAATAATAGCTTAAATTAAATGCATATGTATAAACTTGAAGATAAAGTAATTTTTTATTTCAAAATGGGTTCTATCATTTCTCGAAATCTGATTTCGAAATAAAATTTTTAACTTAAAGGTGGAAAAATCATCACCATTCACACAAAATGTAGACAAAGTCATACAAGTAATCAGGACAGGTTCGATTAAAAAATTGAAATCAGTTTGATCGAAATGTAGGCAGAGCACTTCGAGAAATTGGAATACTTGGAGCAATTGGAAGATTGGAGCTTTGGAGCTTTGGAGCATTTGGTGCTGTTGGAGCTCTGGAGGTGTTAGAACTTTGAAGCTGTTGGAGCTTTTGAGCTGTTGGAGCTTTGGAACTGTTGGAGCATTTCGGAGGATGTCTTGGCTGTAGGCATATCAACACTGCAGGTGCCATAAACTGTTGGCGAGAGATGTAAATAATTTCCTTTGGTCCTAGCTAGGGTTCGGATCAAATATTATAGTCATGTGCTGTAGCCATTTGAGTAGCTGAGCATAATTTATATTTGAGTAGTCTAAATTATGTTTGGAATTTGAAGGTACTAATGTTCAGAGACCCTTGGTCCTCTAGTAAGATTAAATGTGCCCGGTATGTGCACTGTGCGATTAGATGTTTGAATATATAATTATAACTTATTTTCCTTGATATTCCTAAAAAAATTTAAGTATTACCAATCGATGATGTTTTGACTAACATATTATTCCTGCATCCGCTGTTATTTAAGCGAGTCCTAGAAAGCAGTTCGCTCAGTCCACCTCGTTGACATCTGGACAGATCCCGACGGTCGCCGGCTCAGCGACTGGAGAGATCTTGGTGGAAGGCCTAGCGTTGACAGTGGGGACCCTGATGAAGGCGATAACGAAAACGTAGCAGATCCCGATGACATCGATGAGGACAGCTCCGGAGATTCCTATGGTAACGTGGCTACTATCTACAGAGATCTCGATGTTGGCTGCATCTACTGACTCTTCACTGCAAGAGACTTCAATGTGTGCATTTTCGTCAGCAGAGGAGACCTCAATACCTGCAACTACACCGAATTTGGCAAATAAAACATTTCGTGAACAATTTCCAGCTTCTGCGTCAGTTGTGTCTACTTCAGCTTTTTTGTCAACCAGTACGGATGTTCTGTCAATGACTACTGGGAAATTTCCAGCTCATGCAACATTCGGGACTTCATTGTCTACAACAGCAGAGTGCGTGGAAGTATCATACTTTCCGAGCCTTTGGTGACTAAAGAACTATCGACGAGACATATGTGTAGGTACTGTTACAAAAGTTTTAAATATCGACAACATGCAATAAGACATTAAAATCATGTCTGCAGAAGGAACGCTAATCGTGTGACATTTCCATGTGACCCATGTGGTATACATTTCACGAACAAAACTTATTTGATAGGGCACTGTAAAAGCAAAGTAAATATGCAAGTTGTGTAGCGAGGAATCGATGCTAATTGTGACGGTTAGCTATATCATTGTCGCTACTGTGGTAAACGATTTGTATGACGAGGAAGTAAATTAACTCATGAAAATCATGGCTGCAAAAGCAATCCTAATAGTGTAATATTTATGTGTTTGAAGTGCGGTGTTCAGGTTACACGAAAACATTATAAAGTTTGTGAAGGTTGGTTTCTAACATCAAAATCTGTGGTCCACTAAGGTATAACAAACCTGAACATCTGTATCGCGATCTGTATGAATTAAATGTATTTTTTCACTCTTAAAACAAACTAAAATATTTTTTTTCAGAGGAAATTTATGAATCATGGACTGAGATATGTATACGATATACACGAATGTCAGATTTTACTGTATGTTAACGTGTAATTTAAAACAAATAATAGCATTAAATAAAATTTTTTTTCTTGGCGTACTTCTCCATTTTTCTTAATTTAATAAACTATAGGTGGCAAGTAATTTTGTAATTGGGTCTGGTCTGTAATGTACATTTTGTCTCCATTAGGAGTTTTTTTTCAAACAATAATGATGAAGGCAGTTTTTGCTAACATAATTTTTACCTGAGTATGGCATCCACATTCTTAAAAAATTTTATGGGAATTGGTTATGCGAACATATGCGGATTCGTATTTGTTTATGCATGAGTGTCAAGCATGTACTTTGTGTGAGTGTGTTATGAAACTGGTAAAGTGATGGCACAGGTAATAACGAAGCATTAGAGAAAACCTGATAGGAACTTGTATTACTATTGTTACTATGAAATAATTTTTTACTCCTAGAAACAAATCTAATAGACCTCTGGGAATTTTATGACCTTAAAATCATAGACTGACTTATATCGAAGTACACTATGATAGTGATATTACAAATAAAATCGGTATACTAGCAGGTGGCTTGTTGTACTTTTTTTCTGCTTATAATGTTCAGAGTATTGTGTACGGTACTGGGTTCGACTTTGGTATATACACTACAAATTTTGGTTGTTAAAGTTATACATTCGTATGCTGGTTTTCTGCTCTGGTTCAGTGTTGCATATTTTGAAGTGGTTCCAGCAAGTACTTTACATGTGCGGGATTATGATTTCACTGGAGTTTTACGTGTAATGAGATGGAAGTCAAGCGATACGATGTACATCTGGCTGTCGCAGCATTCTGCAAGCTTGTAACTCCCGCGCGATGGGGTCAATGTTCATTTGCAGGTGACGGTAGGCGTGTCTCAATCGTGCAGTCTCTGCCTCTAGCCTTTAGAATTTTTTTATATTTTATTTGAGGTTAATGTGCTTGAATTTAGGTACTTTGACTAGTCGTACGTGAATAATTTTAAATTCGTATGCATTGGAAGATATTTTTCTACATGAGGCAAGAAAAATACATAGTTGCTACAATGTTTGAGATATCAAACACATTGTCCTATGAGTGATTAGCACTTGTCATTTGTTCTATCTCATCTAACCAGCTTTTACTTTGTGATATAGAAGTAACATGATTTTTTTCAGAGATAATGGTTAAAATGTCGTGGGAAAAGAGTCCTTTGTGGAAATTACTAGATGTGGCAATTATTTTAGTCGAAGTGATATTTTAATAAAACGCGTAAAAATAACGTTAAGGTGTTTTTTCTAATGTGTAAACAAATCATTGATTAGGATGGATTTGTATGTAGAACTGGTGGTAAGTACACCACATCTCTTGAAGAACACTGCATGGTTAAAACGGTTATTACGTTTTAAGCGGCCGCGCCGCTGTGACGTCAGGTGGGCTCAAGTTACACGGTGGTTGGTAGTCGCGCATGCGCAAGGTGATGGCAGCGCCACTAGCGGCGAGGACTGTTAAGGTGGGAGAGGAGAGACGGCGTGGTCAGGCGGTAGACGTTGCGCGACGTGCTGGAAGTCTCGGCGAGCACGCAGTGAAGTGCTAAGTGACTTGGAGGGGACAGCAATCGAGGGTCCCTCGGGCAGCAGAAACGTAACCGTTCGACAAGGAAGCTTGCAAAGGGGTGACCGGCTCTTCAGTGACCCGGCTATGAATAGTGTAGTAGAACGAGATGCTGCCGATTGGGCTGCGCTGGCGCCGTCCATCCATGGTGGTGGTCAGATTGGGGTGACCAAGAGGATGACGTCTCCATCAGCTGCAACGGCCGCAACGTTCCGCAACGCTTCGCAGGAAAACTAAACGGACGCGTCGGACAATAAGGTGGGAGAAAACTATCTAATAAAACTTTTAGGACGGATCATTTCCCAGAGGCTTTTCAAAAGAGTAAACTATTGTTAACTTGTTGTACCAGTGTAATCGCGTACTATCAGTTCCATCAACGTAACTATAATAAAATTCTGGAGGATAAAAAAAAATTATTTTTTTTATTAAGTCGTTAAGTTCACCTAGGGGGCATAACGTAGGTGCGCCACTCTGCTCCTTCAGAGCGGAGGTGGAGCTGAATAGGGCGGTTAAACCGGTTAGGTGCCACGTGTCTCAACAGGGTAAGAAGTAATCGACCTTTTTATGGGACCTTGGTTACGAGTGTGGCACTAGCGTGTGTAGTAATAATCGTAATCATAATGTTCTCCGCCACTTCTTGGGCTCAGAAGCTCAGTAAAGCGTCGCTGATCGCGATGCTGAGCGAGGCGGGCGTGGAGCATAACCCCGATGAAGGCATTGAGGCATTAAGGGTCAAGGTGCGAGAGCTTATTCGCCGGGATGGCGATAAAGATCCGGGGACGGCAGGCAGCGTGGGAGAGTTTATTCCGATTGGTTTAAAGGTACAAAGTAGAGTCACGACTTTAATTTATAAAATACCTGATTTAAAAAGTTTGGAAATAGATCATGTTATTCGTTTCTTAATTGAGCTGAATAAAATGTAAAATTAGGTATAGGCACTCGCCACATGTGGTATGGTGGAATGATCGCGAAGGTTCCGGAAAAATTCAGGGAAATTTTTGCGGAAGCCACGTTAGAAGTCTGGACCGCTGATAAATTATTTAAGGTATGTTTGAGTAAAGTTTGTTCCAGTTGGTCATTAACGAAAATACGGCTACGGCATTTAGAGCGAACACAGAAAGAGAGGGAAAATTTGTCAGATTATGTCACTGACATAATACGTCATGTCGAAATTCTCGGTATGCCTGATGAGGAAGAGAAATTGACAGCGATTATAATGAATAACTTTCGTGAGGAATACGTGAGGTATTTTATAGGCGCGACACGTCCGGCTACGTTAGCGAGTTTGCTACAGCTAGCGGAAGTAAAGGAGATGGAGAAATTGGATAGCGCTAAGTTATTCATGCCGTCTACGGTAGTAGCAGGCATGGAAAAAACCAGACAACCGTGTAGTATTTGTCGGCGAGTTAATCACACCGACTCGCAATGTTATTACCGTAGTAAAGATGATAGGCCCCGAAAACGGGACGTAGCTGTTGCTGGGAGACGCGACCACACTAAAATTGAGTGTTGGAATTGCGGGAAATTAAGTCACCTGAAGGTGGAGTTTAAGACAAAAGGGAAATATTCAGAGGAAAAGAAACAGACTTTACAGGCCGTAGAAAGGGAGGGGAGTCACGATAGTAGTCATGAGGAACAAAGAACGCAAACTACCGGAAACGAAAACAAACGTATAAAAAAAAATGTTGGGAATGCGGGTTCAATAATCATTTACGTGCTGACTGCACGACGACGACGTCAGAGAATATAGGCGAAAATGGGACCGAGTGTTGGGAGTGCGGTAACAAAGGGCACCGACGAGGAAACTGTTTTTTGAAAAAGTTTGAGGTACAAAAGGGACCGGAACCATTACGTAAGCAGAAACAGCTTAGTTCTATTACTGTGCCTATTATGATTGGAAAAATCCCCGTGCATTGTCTGGTGGATACGGGATCTTCAAGTACATTGATAGGAAAAAAATGTTGTAATCAGTTACTCCGGAAAAATGAAATTGGGGTTATAAAGGTGAAGAAAATACCACAAGTGAAATTCACCACAGCTAACGGGGGGTTTTTGTTGTCAGAATGCGTCGTACGGGTACCTATTAGAATAGGCGAGTTTACCTGGAAATACGAGTGCTATGTACTCGATGATATAAATTATCCTGTAATTTTAGGGATAGATTTTTTGTCTCATACACAGGCGATAGTTGATTTTCGTCGAGGTAAACTGCGTTTCGGATTTAGTAACAAAAAAGGGCAGGAGGTCGACCTAGAAATAAGTAAAGGAGAGAAACAATTGTACCGGGTTGCGGAGAATAAAGAAAGAAAGGACATGATTGAATATTTTCAAGAAAAATATGCCGATGTTTTGACTGACAAACTGGGACATTGTACGGTTTTACCGTATCGTTTTCATCTTAAGGACGCCGAGCCAGTTGTTTGTTTACCGTATAAGGTGGCTGCTGCCAAGGTCAAGCCGTTTCGTGCGATAATCGCAAAAATGTTGGATGAAGGAGTAATTGTAAAGTCAAACAGTAAATATGCTAGTCCGGCATTTTTGGTGCCGAAAGGCAAAGGGAAACCATCGGCGTATCGCTTAGTTACGGATTTGAGGAAGGTAAACTTGAAGTTATGCGCAGACCCCTTTCCGGCCCCGAGTGTGGATATGGCGTTATTACAGCTCGGAAAAGCGAAGTATTTTACTATATTAGATTTAAACCAAGCGTTCCTCCAAATCGAGTTACATCCGGACTCGAGAGAACCCTTATCCTTTGTTACGCCGTGGGGGCACTATAGCTGGTGCCGCGTGCCGTTCGGATGTAATAATGGTGTACAGGCGCTATCACGAGTACTAGAACAGGTGTTAGGTAAATATCAGTATGAGTTTGTTTTTAATTATATTGATGATGTCTGTATATTCAGCAAAGATTGGGAAGAACATAAGGAGCACATTGAAAAGGTATTGAAAGCATTGAGTGCGGCGGGTTTAACGGTAAACCCAAATAAAGTAACGTGGGCTCAGGAACACACGAAATTTCTAGGATTTATCATATCAGAAGGTCAGTTAAGATTAGATCCCGATAAGGTAGCCGCGGTCGTAAATTTTCCCCGGCCAACAAATTTAAAAGCCGTTCGCAGATTTTTGGGGATGTGTGGGTACTATGCTAAGTTCATTCCGGACTACGCGAATAAGACTGACGCTTTAAATTTGCTGAAAAGAAAAGGAATTGATTTCGTCTGGGCAGACGAACAAGAAAAATCGTTTAAATTTGTGAAACGCGCTTTGACCACGCCGCCGGTACTGACGCTACCGGATTTTGAAAAAGAATTGGTTTTACAGACTGATGCCAGTGGTATTGCGGTAGGTGCAGTATTAAATCAGCGGGTCGAAGGGGCTTTAAAACCGGTAGCTTATGCTAGCCGCTTACTAAATGCCAACGAAAGGAAATATTCGACGTATGAAAAAGAGTGCTTGGCATGCGTGTTTGGCATGGAAAAATTCAGTGAATACTTAGAACCGGTACAATTTCAAGAAGAAACGGATAATCAGGCACTGACTTGGTTATTAAAATCACAGAAGGCATTAGGACGACTTAGCCGGTGGGTGATGAGGTTAATGCGTTTTAATTTTACAATCAGCCATATCAAAGGTACCGATAATAAGGTCGCGGATTGTTTGTCGCGTATGTTTTCTGAGGAGCGCCCCGACGCGGAGGACGACGTCACGAGTAGTAGTGACGAGAATAACTACGATAGAGGTACATTATGTATCTTAAATCAAGTACCGGCTATCTTCGTAGATCTAAAGACGAAGCAAACGAACGACCCAGAGTGTGAGAAAATAAAAAAGAAAATCGAGGAAGGGAGTAAAGAGTATGTAGTTAGAAGCGGATTGATAGGGAAAATTGATAAAAGGGGCCAGTTTGGAGTGTTTTTACCGCGGGAATTGCGGAGGCTCGCATTTCAGTATTATCACGACACGTTTTTCGGGGCTCACGAAGGGTGAGAACGAACCTTGCAGCGGATTAAGCGTGAATTTTTTTGGCCCGAGGTGAATAAAGAGGTACAAGCATGGGTGAAGGAATGCGATATTTGTCAGAAAACGAAACCAAGGAATAAAAAACCGCAAGGAAAACATCAGGCGTCAGTGGCGAGAAAACCCTGGGAAAGAGTATATATGGATGTTTTCGGTCCTTTACCGCGGAGTAAAACCGGATTTAAGTATATTCTATTGCTTATTGACAGCTGTACCAAGTTTGTATTACTATTTCCGATGCGTCAAACGCGATCACAGGATATAATAGGTATTTTGACGGAAAGAGTTTTTCCAATATTCGGGTCACCGTTAAACATGGTAACCGACAACGCCACGTATTTTGTGTCACAACAAATGAAATGTTTAGCGATAAACTGGGGGGTAAAGTTTATTTAGATAAGTGCGTACCGGCCCGAGTCCAATGTGGCGGAGAGGGCCAATCGTGATCTGAAATACGCCTTGAAGGCATACCAAACACACGCTCGTGAACATACTCGTTGGGATCGTGGTCTGTATGAAATAGGATTATGTTTTAATAATGTTAAAAGTGGGGCGGAAGGAGTAACACCGGCAGAAATGTTTTTTGGCAGGCGCTTGTACCATCCGTTGATAAACGCGTGGTGTTAAAGTTATGTTACAAGTGAGGATGATAATCGAGTATTCAGTCAACAAGACTGGGAAATAGCCCTAGATAAGTTGAGGAAGCATAGGGAAAGACTTAGGGAAAGATATAACCAAGGTCGTATAGAAGTAACGGTAAAAACAGGAGATTTGGTTTTGGTGGAGACACATTATCTGAGTAACAAAGCGCAGAATTTTACGGCGAAATTAGCGCCGAAATATGTCGGACCTTATCGAGTCCTGAAGTTTTTAACTCCAGTGACTGTCCAATTAGGTGAGGTACAAGACAATACCATTGTTAATAAAGTTCATGTTTCTCATCTAAAACATTATGTAGCCCAGAATGATGAACAATAGCAATATGTAAATAATTGTATACTTTTTGTAATTACGATTGTATCATGTAAGTCAGGAATATGTGTAAGTTAGTTGTATTAGTTTCATAGCTAATAGTTACAAAAATATATAACTATATAATGAGAGACTCTTGGGCTCAAGAAACTATACTATAGGTGGAAAGGATGATGCGGTTCCTAAGATTTAATGAAAGGAATATTTTTATTTCTTCCTTATAATTCGATTATTTAATTGTGTTTGGGATGATGGGTTGAAGGATTAAATAATAATACTGGGCACACTAGATTTTAAAGATAATGAGAATGGAGCTAGCCATGTCTTGAAAACAATAGAGAATAATATGAAGCTAACAAGATCATATATTGTGGTAAATCACTGACAACTGAAATATGGAAACGATATCATAACATGAGTTTATTGATGAAGCTCATGTTAATAATATTGATAGCTACGATGATGATGTCTTTGAGACTGTGATAGTGACATGGGTTCGAAGATTTTAAGCATATTAATAAAACATATGTAAAGAAGATGGAATTAGTAACTCACGAGGCATATTGTACATCAAGAGACCATCCGAACACATGGTGAATGGGCTAAAACTTCTACTTGGTTCACAAAATGCTGAAAATTTTTACATCATCAAAGAAACATGTGCTAAGAAGTGTGAGGTTTATAGAATAGAAACTATTCTTTGATGTGATGTATATTGTTGGGAAGAAATATACAATTTAGTACGACTTTTATTTAATGTCATTCTTACATATGTACTTTCAAGGTTTCTGTGCCTACAGTGTTCATGGAGTATAAAAGCCATTAGCAAACCCGGTTCTTCGATTTAACATGTACTTATATTTTATATTTTAAAATTTGAATTTGTTAAATATCAATGACTGTAATGATGCGCGTTATAAACTATAAGTCCTTCCATAACTGATGTGATTTATAAGACTGTGAGATTTTGAAAATATTACGACCAATAGGATGTAAGTAAGTGACATTGGCTTGATAATTCGCTTTAATTAAATTTAAATGTTAACTTTGTGATGAAAGCTGCAAGTGCGTGTATTGCATGCACTTTTCATTAGTAGAATATGCTTCCAAATGTGTTACTTTATTTTAATGTGCTTCTTTTTAAATGATAAATTATATTAAATGGATCTTGATTTTACTAGCGTATTATTAAGTCGGTTGCTAGTGTATGAGCGAGTCCTACGACGACGTGACTTTCAGTTTGTTACTGTCTTCGACGGTGTAAGGATCACAAAGTTTGTTGCATCTCGTGCTTAAGTCACGTAATTACCTGTTCTTGTGAGCTCGATGGCATCTTTAACGACTTTAACGGCGAACTCGATGGAGGTTGAACCATCGACTACGAGAACGCTGACTTCAGTGACTACGATGATGGAGCAGATCCCGTTGGCAAAGACGACGTCAAAACTAGAGGAGACTTCAACAGACGTAATATTGCCAGCATAAGAGAGTTTTATGAATTCAATACTGGCTGCACAGGAAACCTCGATGAACGTTGTTTCGCCCTCGATGGAGACTTCAATGGCTAGTGATTCGACAACCACTAACGAGCATCGATGTCGTTACTGTGACAAAATATTCTCAAACAGAAAGAATGTGCTGAGAATCCCCCTCCCCTGTGAGAAATGCCATAAGCAGTTTGCCAGAAAAGATAATTGGAAAACACACATGAATACGTGTAAAGGTCGGCAAGGCAGAAGGTATGGGTTTCGCTGCAACAGCGATACAATGATGTTCATAAGAGTTTGTCGGGAATTGGCACAACTACAGCGTCAGTGTCTGGATAGGGTCTGAAAGGCTAGTCTTCATCACCGCGGTATCCTTGCAGCTACTACGATATATCGTTTTAATTCAATCATGATGTACGGAGACATGAACGGAATAAACGCAAGAAGAATCCTTCTCGTATATAGTTTCGCTACGGTGAGTGCTATGTTTGGTTTACATGCATTGACAGTTTCGACATCATGCGAAAAAAATGTAAAGGTGAAGTCCGTGTGCTTACTGCTTAACTACATGCAGAAATTTCGACTCATCGCTTTAGATTGGAGACTCGTAATCGTACAAGAAAGAAAAAGGATGTGCAGCAACCGATTGATATGACGTCTGGATATGAAACTAAACCCAAGACTGTGTTCGGTGCTCTACAGGTGAATGATAATGGCTTCTACTTAGCGCAGTCTGCATTTCGTGGAACATTGAAAGACTACTTTTATCTAAATACGTAAGGTGAGTCAAAAACCTTTTGTAATTTTCTTTACGATATCAGACAGAACATAATCAATCAGCTTACTGATGATGTAGCAAAAAATGGACCTTTGAAATATAACTTGTGGTTGGATTGTGTATATGGTTAACCGTATCCGTTCGAGGACAAAGTAATAAAGTGTGCTTTCAAAAAATCGGCTGCTGTAATTTATAGTTCTGACGATGTGAAACATACTGTTAAATACTTATGATGTCCAGAAATTCTGTCAAGAAGAGGAAGACTATGTCAGTAAGTATCTGGCTGTTTTCTGTCTAGTATAAACCGTTTTGAGCTGAGAATTAGTCATTTAACGTATATGCAGAACTAAATGTTTATTAAATTGTTAACTTTTTTAAGTGTATCTGTAGTATAATAGAAATTATGTAATATAATTATGTTTTTAAAATTGTGGTGTTTTATTTTTCAAACCTGTCAATTTTGCGGTATTTATGATTAAAGTTATTTTTTTTTGCATCGTCCAGTGATTTAACCAAGGACAGGAACTGATCGAATTTATCAGTTTATTAATAACTTATTTTTTGATGAATTTTGAACTTTTTCCAGAATTTCTAGCTAAGTAATTACACAATTCCAAGATGGTGCCCAAATGTTAAGATGGTGAGTGCCACAGTAATATTAAATTATTTCTGCACTCTAATGAGTAAAAATTAAACTAAAATGATGGTGGCATAGTAGTCGAAACAATATGGTGGCCTCCAGCAGAATAAAACAAGATGGCGGACGTGACGTCATACTAGCCGATGAGGAGGAAGGATCTGTCGTTTTTAATTTTTATGACCTCGCCGGAATCGAACCAAAGAAGTAAGTCCATGTTATGAATAATATTTGATTAATTTTTATCAATGAATTATTTATAATTTTTAACATTTTCCTCGAATTTCTAGCATAAAAATTACGGTTTTACAAGATGGCGGTCGTAACCAGTGGCGTAGCCAGGACTTGTGTATGGGGGGTGTTAAGAAGCATGCCCCCCCCCCCCCCCCGGTATTAAAGCGGGGGGTCCGGGGGTCCTCCCCGGGAAAATTTGGATTTTAAGGTGTAAAATAGTGCTATTTTAGCAGTTTTCTGTTCTTAAATTTAAATATTGTAGTGGTTATAATTTTATTAATTTTAATATGAAATTTGTTTAAGTGATGAATAAGAAATTATTTAAAGATTTGGTGCTAAAGGGGGGGGGGGGGGGTTTGAACCCCTAAAAAAAAACCTGGCTACGCCCCTGGTCGTAACGAAAAGTGCAACGATCTAGAATCCAATATGGTGGGCATAACGAAAAAGGTTAACGAACACATCATACTCAACCAATATGGTGTGCATTACGAAACATGCAACATTTATATTATCCAAGATGGTGACCGTAACATCATGTTAAACAGTATTTTGAAGAAAAAAAAATTATTAAAATTTTATTCATTAATTTTTTATGAATTTTAATTTTTTTCCCGAAATTATAGCATTGAAATTATTGATTTTCAAGATGGCGGACATGATGTCATACAAGTTAACGATAAATATACCATGACAAAAGTGGTGGGTGGTCAGCCTGCCAGCAGCTTCTGTAGAGGAAGAACTTAACGCGAAGTTATTTATTTTTGCCCTCGCTGGTTTTGAACAGAGGACTCAGAACTCCAAGTGGTAAATATTTATTATTAATATTTATTTAATAATTTTTTATAAATTTTAGAATATTCTTCATTAAAATCGGATAGTAAATAAAGATTTTCAAGATGGCGGAAGTAACGGTAATTGCAACGGTGACGTCATAATCCAAGATGGCGGTAGTGACATCCTAATTCCTAGAAATGGCTTATCGGATGCTGTATACTTGGATGCTTAATCCGTTATTATGAATTTGTGTTCTTTCTAAGGCAAAAAGTATTTTGAGGTTTTCCGAAATCTTAATTTTTGAATTAACAAATTGTTTTTAGATGATTTAAAAGAATTAAAAAAAAAAAAACCTGGAAATTTTGGCAGATTTCGGAAAATTTTTGGCAAATTTCGAAGGTCAAATGTCAAGTTCATTCAATATGGATATCGTGACGTCACAAATCCAAGATGGTGGCCCGGCACCAACCCTTCGCGCCAGCGCTAGTGCCCGAACATACTGTCCTATACTATATATATGTGTATATATATGTGTGTAGTTTATATATATTCATACGTATATATACACACACACATATATATATATCCGGATTTCAGGAACGTGAAACACTTGTTTACGACTTCGCTTCTTTCCTAACACTAGAAGCGTTTTTAAAAAGCTCCCTCCAAACAGGAAAAAAATGACATGTCTGCGTTCTCTTCAGTGAACAATTTAGGAAAAGGGCGTTCTCACCAGCGCATTGCTGACGCAGCTATCCGATACTGCCTCATAGTATAAGGCGCGGCATGACAACCGGATTAGATTTGGCTGTGTACATTTCTTGTCTACCAAAATAATACATGGCAAAAACGTCTCTGGGCTAGATATAGGTAAACTTTATCTGGAAATATACAACTCAGCTACCAGCTTATGCGTATATATAGCTCTAACGTATTCTTTCCCGCGGAGCATTTGAACGTCATGGCGTTCAATCACGTGCCCTTTCAGACAGTGGAGAGTCAGCCACATAAGCGCGAAATTCTAATTTGCACGCTATCGTACGCAGGGCCATTTTATGAGAATGCGAGGCCTGGGGCAACAATATTTGGAGCCCCCCCCCCCCCCCCCCCTTTGTTTTATTGTAGTCATAATTTTCAGATATGAAAAACTCATATTTGCATTGACATGTATGTATGTAATAACTAGCATAAAAAGGACAAGAAGTACCATAATGAAATGCAGCCTGTATACGCAGAAATATGAAACATATTTATGCAGGGAAAACAAAATAATATATAACAACAAATTTTCTATTTGAAATGGAGTAATATTTCATAGCCAACACCCATCCCTAATATTTCTCTGCATCATTTACGAAAGTCTTAAATCGTGCTCAAATATTTACACTATTTTATGAGTTGCAGATCCCGACCAATCAAAATTACATATTTATTATTTATTAACTCACTTTGCAATAAACTTCTTTCTTGCCTTTTTAGCAGCAAACAAGTTAATGAGTCCATCAAATGAAATGCTGTTCACAAGATCATGTTCTGTAGAAATCACCGCTAACGAGTTTAATCTCTCTTGTGACATGGTAGATCGGAATTGATTCTTCAGAACTGACAGTTTTGAAAATGATCTTTCACTTTCACAGTTTGTGATTGGTAGTGTCAAATACAAGCGCAGTGCTATTGCTACATTTGGAAATACATCAATTATATCGCTGTTATATAAGTGCTGCAAAACCTTTTGTGGAGTGAATGACGTAACACTGTCTTCAACTTGTTGCTCATCTGAGAAATGATGATAAGTGTAATAATTCATTTGTAATAACAGGCTGCAGATCCTTTCTGTATTTTCTGACCAACTCGGTAGCACTAGATTTGAGTTCATCTTCACTTGCTGTAGTTAAGTTACAAAGAAACACAAATGTTGAGGCAATATCTTTGTAGGAAGCAGCTCTCTTCTCCAGTTCCATGCAGAGCTTATCAACAATGCATAGAAAAGTGGATATTCTGAAATTCTCACGGGATGTTACAGCAGTTGAAAGTTCGTCTTTTCCATCCAAAAACTTTTTATTTTTGGAAGATCTAGTATCTACAAAAGTTTGTAACACATGGTTGCTTAGTTGTGTTGCTTTAACTTCAATTTCATCAAAATTATTTCGCAAATCGGAAACAAAATCTTTCAAAGAATTCATCAGTTGATGACCAGTTATGACATAGAGTCCAGGCTTCTGTAGATGCTTGGTTACTGCACCGAATCTTTCCATAATGTCATACCAAAATACGGCCATAAAAGCAAATTCTAAATATTGCATTTTCTTCATGAGGGAGTTCGCTTCCATCCTTGTGACTTGCGTTTCATTTTTGTCGTTGAACATATCATTAAATGCACAGAAAATCTCATCATAATGAATGACGAGAGTTTTCAATGCATCTTCTCTGCATGACCACCTTGTTTACGACAAGCTCTTGACAGTGATGTTTGGCTTTCCGCTATTTCCTGTGCTTTCCGAAATAACTCCTTCAAGAACTGACCACCTGTGAGTGGAAGCAGTGAAAAATGAGTACATCTTTTCTAAAAACAGAAACAGTTTTGTTGCATGAATACATTCACCAACATTGTTTTTTCCTACTAAGTTTACTGAATGTGCTGCACATGGAACATACAGCACAGAGCTGTTTATTGATTTAATGTGCGCTTGTAGGCCCTCGTATTTTCCTGACATGTTAGCTGCATTATCATAGCTCTGACCTCGGCAATCCTGGATATCAATGGTGTTGTTTTTTAGAGTACAGGTTACAACTTCACTTAAATTTCTTCCTGTGTGGCTGCAAATTGGAATGAAACACAAAAACCTTTCCAAAATGTTACCGTTAAGGCAGTATCTAAATACAAAAGATAACTGATCTGTATGGGAAACATCAGGTGTAGAATCAACTACAATAATATTTGGCCTGTCTAATCTCATTTAGCATGTGTTTCCGAACTTCGTTGCCCATTAGCTCAATGAATTCTTCACATACATCAGAAGAAAGATACGATACATGATATTTTCCTTTGTTCCCATGCACCCTTAAATGTTCCTGTAAAAAAGGATCAAACTGAGCAAGGAGTTCCAAAATTCCTAGGTAATTACCATTACGAGGTGATCCAAGCATCTGATTATCACCACGAAAAGGAAGACCACGACTGCACAAAAATTTTACAATTGCCACTACTCTAACAAGAACATTCTTCCAGTAATTTGTCTCAGTAGTCACTTGTGCATCTAAATGTGATGAAATTGACATTTTCTTAATTTTTCTTGAAACCCATTTTAAAGAACATGCTTTGTGTTCAATACTGTTTTCATGCTCCCTCAATTTTTCTTCTGTTTTCTTCCAATTAGAAAAACCATTTACAATTTTTGATAGTTTACAATTACTGAAAAGTTTGCACGCAAAGCAAAACATATTTCCCGTACATTTAGAGTACAATAACCATTTTCTCTCCTGTCACTCTCCATTTTCAAGAACTCTCACAAATGCAGATGTTGTTAGTTTACGAGTACATTTTGGATATTGCCTAGCAGAAGCTGTGTAGTCTCCATCATTATTACTAAAAAAAGTCCGGCCCCTTATCAACACAATAACTAATCATTTCGTCAGTGATATTGCCAGGCAATGCCGCAGGATCTTGCTGGATTTCTTCTATTAACACTGCACTACCAAACTCTACACTTCTTTCAGTCCTAGTACAGTTTCTAGAAGTTATGGGAATTTCTGGAGTTGTATTAATGAGATTACAATTATCTATTTTAGTTACTTCTGTTTTCTTTAACTTTATCAGAGCTTGAAAGTGGTAAAGTCAAAGGCAACTTACCATCACAATCACATGGTTCTAGTGTTGGAGGAGGTTCGTGGTTCTTTGTGAAGAAGGCTGTAAGTTTTGGAAGTTTGTTTATTTCTTCTTGTCCTCTTCTTTTTGCTTTACGTTTTGAAGCACCACTATCAAATTTATGTAGACTCATTTTGTGACATTATTATAAAACACAACCAATTTGCAATTATTATCAAACTAAAACTCTGGTGTAGTATCAATGTCTGTTTACATTATTCCCGCCTGATGGACATCTCTATTGTTGAACACAACTACCAACATGAACATCATAAACAAGTTCGTATGATTCATAAACCAACAAAATCATTAAAAGAAATAAAATCATTACTGCAAAAACAAAATTAATAGCTTTAAAATCTCACTAAAAACATTTTTAGTTGCACAAATAGATTAAAACAGGGATATTGATTGTTGTTCGTCAATCTTACATTAAGAAGTTTTACGCCTACATTAATTACATGACATCTGTTGGAACTAAAATGAATCACACATCACATTAATCGACCTCTTGAATCGAACAATAGCACCCGTAGCGCCATAATCGCTGTAGTGGTATGTAATGAATCCGCTCGCTTTGTCCGCACCACAGTAGTTATCGGCGACCGGCGTCGATGTCGATGACTTACTCAGTAGTTATAAATAAAACCATACAAGTTACAGCACGGTGTGCTTTTATTGTGGAATCATGATTTACAAAACTAAATAAATAGGTATCTAAATTTAAAGACAAGTTATTACTACGCCAGATATAAAATGGGAATTAACTTTAATTAATGATATATTTTTTTAATAAAATTTGAGGCCCCCTAGAATGTGAGGCCCGGGGAAAATGCCCCTTTTGCCCCCCATTAGACGCGGCCCTGATCGTACGCACCTGGAACTTTGTGGGGTTGCGTTTCCGTAAATATGTTTATTCAATAACAATAATAGATTTTATTTTTGTTCCCTGCCATTCAAAAAATTTATGTCCAGAAATTTCCGAACATCTTCCATACGTTCCCAATTTTCTCAAATATTTTACTGAGTAATTGAAAATCAAATTACTGTGCAATTTAATCGCTATCGTATTTACTGGAAAGGATGTACGTTAATAAGATAAGTTATTCAAAATTTTTAATAAAATATTTTATTCAAATGGATTTAAATAAATAGGTAATGTTTCATTTACAACAGCTTTCTTACACTCGTACATAACTGACCAGTAAGAGAGGAGAGCCAGAAGCTGCATAAATGACGTGAAGTAAAATATGTTTGAATGTATTTATTTACATTAGCCATACATAAACAGGACAAAATATAAATTATATTAAGTTTTCATGATAAACGTAGTAGTTTGATTTAAGTTGGTATTTACTTATTTGAAAAAAATATATTTATAATTAATTACATATTGTGGTAGCATTTATAAAAAAAATATTAGACAATGGAGCAAAAGCGAAACGAAACAAAGGGATTATTAACCAACCCAGTCTTGACATTCACGACTGTTAACTATGTAACTCAGGTTTCAAAATACGTTACAGTCTCAAGAAAACCTTTTTTTAGAGTCGAATCTATAAGGGCCGTACACTGTAATCTTTTGAAGTAAACTTTTTTGCTGAGATAGTTACAATTGTTGAGCGTTAAGAAAATTCTAATCGGACGAGGGGAATAGTTAGGTACATGGGGGGAGGGAGGGACCGGTAAAGGAGAGTGCGTCAGCGGCGACGCCACTCCATCGCATGCACAAACGGTCGAATAGGAAGAAGGTAAAAGGGGGAAGGTGGGTTACTTACGTAGCGTAGCTTGCTATATGCTAGTTGTAACTTGCACACTTGCGTTTTCGCACTCGCATACTCGCACACTTTTGCAGCCTTTTATTTTTTAACCGGGCATTTATGTTGTCCTACCTCCAATAGTTGAAGTTATTTGCAAACCGTTCCCTGAATAACTTTCCAGTATTAACAGCGCACTTAATAGACATGATAGAACAAAATAAAGTGTAATTGTTAAATATTCCATTATCTTTTCCATGGTTAAAAAATATGTTTCAAGTAAACATAAATTGAAATACCTATCTAATTATGCACCAGTTATCGTAAAAGAATACACAGTATTTAATCGATAAACTTTAATCAGAATCGAATCAATGTTATATGAATGCACAGAGGACAAACATACAAACATTAATTTATTTAAATATTTATGATTTAATCATAATATCATTGGCTTCCTAAGAGTTCTCCAAAACGTCTCGGAAACATTAAACAAAGATTAATGTTTATAGCATATCAAAACAACTGCTGCACATGAAGGCGTGGTCCTTTATAATGCTGTATTTAAATCGTTAATATAGCCTATGTTTGAAGTGACACATATTAAAATATTAGTCTTCTTAACTGCATGGTGAGATGGACACTTGCATTATACCAACACTTTCATCATTCAAATAATTATTAGAACAATTTTTTTTGTGATATGGCTACAACCTCGATGTCATTCAACCGCTTTTATAATGTGTTTTAGTAACTTAAATTTTAAGTAGCTCTTAAAATATTTTTCCTACAGTCAGAAACTAGCTAGATCGGGATCTAGCACATGAAAACACCTTTAAAACTGTTTCCGGGGATTCCAGCAAAAACATTTTCTGTTTAAAATTATAATATCATAAAACTACGAGGAACTATGGCTGTTTCGTGTCACAATTATGAATATTTCGAAGAAACACAATGAATTGTAGCCTTAAACATGGTGCGACTTCCGGAAAATATTAACTTAGTTTTTCTTTTCATGTTCCATACACCGAAAAACCATTGTCAGCTCAAAAGTATTTAAATACGTTTGTAAATACCTCAATCACAATTATGTACGCAATAGCTGCCGCAATTTTGCACTAATCGCTAATCAAATAAATGGAAAATCTAGGTCGAGTTCGTTATTGGGCATAATCCGACCAAAGTGAAACAGATAAGGAAAGTTTTTGAAAAACAGAAAAATCGTTATGACTTCTTTAATATTATAAATACCGTATCCCTATACTAGCATTATATTTCGTTTAGAGATATGGCAAATACGTTTCTTGAAACGAATTTTTGTTATGACTTCAAGGGGTGGAAATAGCAGGGTTTAGTGGACAAAAAAATTCAAAATTCTCTAACTAGGTACCTACATCATAAAATCCATTCAATTTGCACGTGTAACTCTATAAATACTATCGTAATTGTTTGTCTTAAACAACTGTTCAATAATATGAACCATTGCTGCAAGAGGTTTTAAAACAGCTGTTGAAGTAAAAAATAATAATTATTATTATTTTTTACTTCAACAGCTGTTTTAAAACATCTTGCAGCAATGGTTCATATTAATTGTACAATAATTATTATTGTACAATGTATACAATCAATTCTATTATTTTTTATTTCAAAACTTATACCTATTATGACTTTTTACTTAAATATTTTACATACGACCCACAATTACAGCATGTGGTGTAAAAAATTATTGTTTAAGGGCGAAAACATTCATAGCATCCTTAGTAGGCACACTATCAAAATCATTCTACTTGTCTCTTCTCCTCATTTATCTAAAACTTTTGTATGAAACACTTTTTAACGTAAACATTTATTGCTGTTATGGATGTAAAACTGAGGGTTAAAGGACGAATACCTTTATAAATTCCCTTAATATGTAAACAATTAAGGTATGTTTTAATTTTTTTGAATCGTATATATTATTTAAAATATTTGACTAAACAATTTTTGAGTAGGCATTTCAGATGATTCAATGGGGTTAAAAATACAGAGGTTGAAATAAAAATATATTTAAAACTTTCTTTCTGTCTGTACTATCAAATCCATTGAAACTTACCTCAAACCATTTAAACATTACCTAAAAACCTTTATCCAAAACAAATTTTTATATGACAAATACTTGTCCAAGGGAGGAAATATGGTATCTGAAGGTACAAATTATTCATGACTATCTACTAGTAGGCATAGCATGTAGTTCGTTATAAGTTATTTCAATGCTAGATGCATTTATCTAAAAACTATTCATAACATTTACGATGTTTCGAATATGAAAAAATATATAATCGATCAATTTGGAATATTGGTGAACATAAAGAAGGATTTTATGTGCATTAAGTTTTCAAAATGTTCCGAAAGTTTAAAGAATCTTTCACAAAGTTCTAGAAGAAATAGTTTGAAATCTACCTGCGCCTGTAGACTTGCCGAATGCGATTATTTTGTGTTCACTTAGCATAAAATATGCAAATATTTTTATGTGTATAGAAAATTTTTTTTTTTACAAAATATGCATCACTTCACTACGGAATTAATATAACAAACTTTAAAAAAGAATAGAATTTACTTTTAATGTGCAATTTAAAGATAGTATGCGACTCTTAAAAGGTCAGAAAGGTTCTGATTGCAGATAGTCAGTATTTGTGAACATTCATTTACATTCGTATATATAGTTTATAAAAATCATCTTTATCGTTGTTTGTGACCCATGGAGATAAGAAACGCTGCCTTGAGAAAAAAAGCTTGCTTGTTAATTACGTGATGTAATTGAATGCATACCGGCTTTTATTGTGAGAAGTAGGGGTTAACGGATTCACGTCTAGCGTAAGGCATTAATGTAAATGTTCATTTGTCTTAATTAGTCACTACTCTGTCGTAAAATCAAAAAAATTTTAACATAAAACATATTATAACATAAAAATTTAATTACAACATTAATACAAATGTCTTTAAATACATAAACATTCAAAATAATTTTTAAAAAGCGTGCGTTAAGACACGTTTTGAAATTGAAACGTGAATTTTTATCTTAAACTGTAACGTGTTGATAATGTGCTAAGCCCGAGGATTCGTTCTCGGGGCGACTAGGGCCATGCCTGCTGCTTAGTCGCTTTATGTATGTAATTGTACAAGCAGTTTTAGTTTCGGTAGCCCCTCCCAGTGTGATAACTGTAATTGCTGATTGGCGGCATATCGGCCGTGCTGCGATTGGGCGTCAAGGAGGAGGCAGGGCGGAGCAAGGTCGCGCGGGTGGGAGACACCACCCGCCCCTCAAAGCTCGGAGAGTTGGCCGCTCGGACAAGTGGTCACTCGGACAAGTGGTCCTTCGGACAAAAGGAGCTCGGACAAGTGGTCATTCGGAGAAGTGGACACTCGGACAAATGGTATACACCCGTTTCCATCTATTATGATACTAAATTGAAAGACAAATATATATATAAACACGAATCATAAAAAGGGAGAATAGTTTTAAATTGGACAAAAAATCGGCCACCTCTCTTCACAAAATTTCAAAACCAAGTTTTGCATCAGCATCGCCCCTGATAGGCTTAATAGCCTAGAAAACCTGAAAAGAAGAGGTAACTGATGGGCCAACATCTCCAAACAATCATTAAAACTCATCTTTGATTGGCTAAATTATCCAACCAACCAGAAAGAAATAAGCCCATGATTAGCCCACAGCTGCAACCAATCAGGAAACACTCACTTCTAGGATTGCCAGGACATTCAGTGAGACAACATTACTGTGATATTTTTAAATTTATATCCTGAGCGTTTATTTCGTAATAATTTTGTAAGGTCATGTTTATTAATTCATCTACATTTTCATTAAATTTGTAATAAATACAACAATGATTGGATTTTAAAATATTTCATAAAGAAATAAACAAATAATATTTCGTGATGTTTTGGCTTGTTATTAAATTGTATAAATTGTTTTGCTGAATAATGCTTAACACTATTATAAATGTGTTCAGAGTAAAATTTATCGTAGTTGATTCACTTTTTACTACGTTAATAAATCTTAATTAAATTTGTTTCCAGGTTATATTTGGTTTTCTGTAAATCTTAAAATAACATTTAGGTTTAGAGTAGTGCGCGCGCGAGTAAAGTGGCATCAATTATATATATGTGTGTGTGTGCGTTTGTGTATATGTGTGTGTTTAGGTGTGTGTAGGTGTGTATGTGTGTGTTGGAAAATTAATTAAACGTATTTTATGGTTTTTTTAATTAATCAAAATATCAACTATAATTAATAAAACCATGTGAATTATCGATTTCTATATAAAACATAATTATTGAAAATAAACTTCTTTGAGCGTGATGAAAGGTCCCCACCCAAAAAAATAATAGAGCCGAGAGAGATCGATGAACAGAAGAATAAGAAGGAATTAGCACATGCGTATTTATTCTTCAGAAAGTATATATAGGTATTCTATACAGTCAGCTGTAAATATTAAACCCAAATACTACATCAAACCCATTGAAATGTTAGCCTACGTTGAGAAATACTACAATAGTTCACTAAAATAAAGTCAAATTTTAGAAATTTTTAAGAAAATGTCCTTAATGACAAATCATAATTTACCTACCAATTCACTACTTTGATTATAATTTTACTGTCTAAAGGTTCACTACCATTTCTTATATTAAGTAATTTATAATTACTATTTAGTTATTTTATTTATAAATCAGAATACGAATTCTATACACATTGCCTTTAAAAATTGTGTCTGGTACACTTTAGAGTAAATAATTTTAAAACAACGAAACTATGTTTATGTTACGGCCTAAATAGATTACTGTAAGCAGAATCTTCTAAAAAAAAATGTAATTTCGATCATCAACTTGTATGAATGGCATTATTAATAATTTCTCCGTTTGCCACATTATTTGGTACGTAAATTCTTAAAGAAATCGATTTAAATGGCTTCAAGTTAGATATTCTACATGGATGTAGCCTATGCACACGGTTGATTCATGTGTTTTTTTAAATTTAGATAGCCCACATAATATCTCTCAGTTTAGTTGGATAATATATACTGAAATATTTTTTTTTAGCAATTGCTAAACGAGAATTGGCAAATTTTTCATAATTTCTTAAGATTTTTTTAGCAAAAAATCCAAAAATCACATAATTATGCATACAAGTATAATTTTTCCTACGTTTGCCTTATTTTGATACTTAGCTTTTACCCTTTAAACCGTATAAAAATAGTATATGACGATTATTCATCCTTAACTGAATACCTTACCTATCATAAATGTAATGGACAGGGACTACCTTCACATGAGTAATTTATTTAAAAACATTCAGCATAGAAATCGAAGCCTTTTTTTAACTTAAACATTTTTCTTATAAGCCACGATCGCTATCGCGCCACGATCACATAATATTACATGTTCCTCTTTTTATTTTCTACATACATTCTCTCTTCCACTCCAGCGTTACTTTAATTCAAAAACGTTGAATTATTTTTAAGTTTTTCGAAACACACTTTAATATTAGATATCACAGTATCTTTAAATTCTTTGTGTATACAAATGACGTCAAATCCCATATTTTCATTTATTTAAACCTGTTTAATTTCGGCTGTATTTTTAGCTTTATAATTATCGTTTTTTATGTAAATTATTTATTTTTTGGTTCTATAATAGTTTGGTTTATTGAAAAAAAAAATAAATTTAAATATTTTCTATCATGCAGAAAATTCAAAATATGTAATCACTTTTATACAAAAATCTTAATGAAACCTGAAAACGAGTACCTGTACAAATAGTATGTAACATGCTTTACAAAACTCTGCTGGTGCTAAACCATGACAATATTATGGTTTTCCTTGGCTATCCACGTTAAGTGAGTGAATAGATACTTGTCTGTTCAGCTGTCTGGCTTCTGCTGTCTCCAGAATAGGCATTCGCAGACGTGGCTATGGGAGGGTGTGCTCCGCACAGCAAAAAAGTCCGTCCTCTGCAGTAAGTCCTCCGTCACGGACAAAGGTACCGGAAGGGTCTAAAAGACGCAGGAAGCGGATACACAGCGCACAGACAGTGTTTATATCCGGAACGTCACCAGGAAGAAAATAAGGCCCGCTGTAAGCTCGTCGGCAAGAAAATCAAAACATTTCTCGAAGGGAGTTCATTTTCTTCCACAAACATAACCAGGCGAATGAAATTTGTTTACGCTGCTGTGAGTTTCGTATTGCAATTTTATTGACGGTCCAACGCATGAGGTGTATACGTTAAGCATGTATTTGCTCATAAATATTAATGTTTCAAACAATTTTTAATTTAAAAACTTACGTTTTGTAATACAAAAAAAAACTTTTATTTATAAGTTCATTTACATTTTCAATCACAGATGTTAAAATTTCAAATTTTTAACAAAATAATAAACATTGATTACAGCTTGCTAATGGCTGCGAATATGTTACGTCATAGCACTTCTTGAATAACCATCGTTGTTTTCTTAGGTTGAGTTTATAAACAACGTGATAGTCGTTAAGATTGCAAGATGCAAGAAGTAAAATAATAAATTTGATAAACACCCATCTATTAATAATGCAACACGCAAAAACAAAAGCTATTCAAGGGAACTTTCGACATCTGCATTTCGCCTTGCATCTCCTCCTTCCATATTTTTGAAGTGATGTGATTCGGAAACTTCAATAAACAGATATTATGTTTATAGAAGTCCGCGATGCATTTTTTATTTTATTGTTTTTTATGTTTTCAATTTTTAAAATTTTTTACAGTTAATAAAAAAGATCAGTTAAAAATACAAATTTTAATAATTTTATATGTTCTCATGATACTCATATACTATAAAAATATGGCCCCAGGTGTATGCCAAGACAGATCATCTCATATTGGCTAGACAGCCCAGCCAATAAAAAGATGAGAGGCCACTGATTGGCCAGCAGCTCCAACCAATCAAAGAGGCCAATCTCCTATTGGCCAAACCAACAATCCAACCAGAAGAAAGGAAGTTACTGATTGGCCCACAGCCACAGCCAATCATGTAAGAGTATTAAAAGGCAGAAAAATTTCCAAGAACATCAGTAGGTAACTGCTACCTGATGATGGCGACTGAAAAGTCGGTGAAATCTTCACCTTAGATGCGACTACAACCCAGAAGCCAAGCAAATCCACACTTTAAAAAGTTTAGCAGCCACTTCAATGTTTAAACAGGAATTTAAATAAAAATAGAAATTGTCCTTTACACATGCAATTCACTGCTTATCTGGCAGGCAAAGAAATAGAGGTGAATAACTTACCTTTAGACGACACATATTTGAACCATAACGACTACTTCGATTTCACTATGTAAAAGCAAACTAAAACATGCCATATATTTATGTATGCATTTAAAATATATTTGGCTGTTATCAATAAATGCATGTATTTAGAATTGAAAATAACCATTTAATTATCAATGTATTATGCGAAGGCTGCCGGGTAAATAAAGAAATTTACTAGAAAATGAATAGCACGTTTGATTAACAACATAAACCAATTATATTTTGGGTAGTACCTACAAGTATAAATAAAAAATACAGATTATCAATTATATATACATGCATGTTCTCATGACTTCTATGTGAGGCCCAGTGTGGTCGCCGTGTACCAGGCGGTCTCCGGGCGACAAGAGTGCTAGCGGCCACCGAGCCCCCGGCAGCCGGCAAGTGTAGTCACACTGGGTGACGGCTAGGCTGTTCGCCTGATAGCAACCCTAGTAACCCTCACCAGCTGCTTGGTAAAGTATTTGTGCGTGTTTATAACCCGTCCCCCAGAAACATGTTATTGATGATCTGTAGGCGAGAAAAATGCACACACACATTATCTATATTAATAAAAACGCAAATGTTAGTTAGTTCAAAATCTTGAATATTTTATATATTCCTTCATCGATTGCCTTGAAGTTGTGACACAACGTTGCATTCGAACAAGCACGTGTTTGTATGTATGTCAAACCTGTGACCGGTAACAAGATAGGTAAAATATAGATAGTTTAAAAAAATAGATTTGGAAAATTTTCATTATTTAGAGTGACATTTATAGGTATAAAGAGAATTTAATATTATAAGAAAATAGATAAGAGAGATAGAGAGATATAGAGGGTAATAAATATATAAAGATATATAGAGATATAAAAAGAGTTAGAAATGTAGATATATATATGCAGATAGTGATATAGAGATATACATAGAGATAGAGAATTAGAGAAACAGATTGAGAGATTCTTTGTTTATGTGTCAAAAAAAAATTATTGAGGCATTGCGACGGATGCCTGGCATTAGTTACTTTTTCTTATAAATATGTGCTTTTCAACGAAACATGTTAAAAAAAAGTCACTAACTTTTAAACTTGTTAAATTGGAAATTTCTAAATATCGAGAGCCCACTCGTGGGCCCTTTAAGAACTACATTTCGCATAAAATAATTGAAGATAATTGATTGGTATTAAATTAATTTTTAACTACGATAATATTTTGGTGCCGTTAGATTGTTTTGGTCGAATAGTCATATGAGATGGAAAATTCATACATGATTAATAGTTTACTAAATTATGCCATAAATGACCATGGATCATCCCAACCCTCAAACCTTTGCTCATAATTCCATGTATTTTACATGGGAACAAATATAAGTCATAATTTGATCCGCACGGATGTGACAAAAAGACGGTGCTTAATACATTGTAAGATACTTTTTCCTAATATCCAATAAATTTCTGAAACCGTTGCAGGTTTTTCGTGTTAAATCAGTTTTTTTCTCTTTCGTTTCTGTGGATTTCACATATCCAAAAAAAAAATAAAAAATGTTATTCCAAATGCTAATAACGGTTTTAGTGTAATGACTAACGTGAGCATTTTCCCTTTCATATAATTAAAGTTTTAGACTTAATTAAAATTTAAGTACAACCCTTACTAATATTAAAAATGCCACAGTGTGTTTGTGTGTTTGTTGGTTTGTCCTTCTTTCACGCATCAACGGAGCATCGGATCGATAAGATGTTTGGCATAGAGAGTGACACAGGCTAGCAAAGAGTGCTATGCAAAGAATGTAATGAAGCTGTCAGATGAAGTACAGTACCTTGTGTTAAGGAAGTGCTGGAGCGACAGGGACGTACCTTTGATGAAGTCGACGGCCATCTCGAGGCCGTAGGTGTCCTTGTCGCAGTCGTCGAGTATGTGCGCGCCGATGGTGACGGCGGGCAGCAGGCGCGGGTGCCTGTTGACTGTGTCCAGGGTGTAGAGCATGGTCTCGAGCGCCTGCACGCCGCCCTGCGGCATGACGGGCCCGCACGTCACCGAGTCCTCCCGCTCGTGCACCATCATCAGCCCGCCCAGCACCAGGTCGCCCGGCACCTCCGCCGCCAGCTTCACGGGCCACCCCGACACGTTGGCAACACCGCTCGCGTTCCCCGCACCCCCCACTGCCTCGACCCTACCCGCCAAGGTCACGCTCTCCGTCCGCCCGGGCTGCCGCTCCGTCGGCCGAGAGCCGTCGAGAATGTTCCGGCGCGTTGAGTCACCGTCCAGAACATTCTCTACTGGTCGGCTGCTCTCTGGAGTGTTCTGGACCGTCACCGAGTCACTCACGTGCATTCCGACCCAACTGGTGGGTTCAGACGGGCGTGTTACGAGCTGAGATGGCTCTGTGTTAGTCATCGGTTTAGTTAATTCCGACTGCTTCCAAGGACTGAAAGACCTCGCTGATTGACTACTGACTAATCGTTCTGTTTCCTCATAAGTATTAAGTAATTTTTTAATCGTGGCATTATTTGTTAGTGAAGGTTTGGTAGCTACAAACATCTCGCTAGTTGCAGTGGAAATTTTGTCACCTATCACACCTTTACTGAGCAGCTGTTCAACCTTCTCCAGGGACCTCGAGACATCGGCATCTCTGTGCATTCGTGACTTTGTTGCTAGATGTAGTGTGTCACTCATATCAGTCTTAGCTGCCCAATGTGGTGGTTCACCGAGAATACTTTGGTACAGGCGCAATGGATTTTCAAGAGAAGTGTCAATTGCATTTTTTTCACTTCTTGCTCGAGTAAATACCTTCCCACTTGAAATTATCTGGTCCCTTTGTGTGTCGGTCGGTGAGACTGCAGCCTGCTCTTCTCCACTGCCAGATTCACTGCCCTCGGACGATGTGCGCGCTGTAAGGTCACTGGGGCGAGATTCGCGCGAGAGCCAGTGGTGGGTGTAGGTTGGAGCAGTGACTGTAGTGACTCCACCCGGCTGGATGACAGCAGCTTGGCGACTCACGAGGGAGGCCGTCGAGGGCCGGGCAGGCAGCACGTGGTCTGCTAGCGAGAGCAGGGTGACTAGCAGAACACACGTGACCACCGCCACCATGCTCGGCGGAGCAGTCAGGGCCATGCCGTGCTCACGCCATCTGAAACAACAATTAATTCCCTTTGAAACATAAACTAACATGATACGTAAATACCAGTATTACCATCAATTTTATACTTTCATGTCTTATTCTACATATAAATGTATAAGATTAAATATGATTTGACGTGCTGGCATTAATATTGGTTTACAAATGCTAAATAATAATTCAATATTAAAATTGTTTAGTGAATTTGACAAAGGCAAAATTTGCTAACGATCATTAAAAAAAAAACTTGTTTGCAAAATTAATTTAAAATATACTTTTAAATTCACATAATGAAAAAAAAGCTCAAATATTTTATTTTTAAAGTTTCAAGTATCTCAGTGAGATAATTTGTGTAGTAATAACCGTAATTATATATAATTTGTCGGACACTAAATATTTAATGTAGCAAAAATTAGGTTTTATTAGACTTAAACATTAATTATTTTATGAATAAAAAAATTTAAAACATAATTTAACTGTGTAAAGATTAAAAATTTTATGATTACAAAATTTAAATATTTCCTAAATCTTGTAATAATCTCTCAAAACCTTTATGGTTACGACGAATAATTTTAATACAAAAATCAGGCTTAATGTAAATCGTGTTTATTCCACTCTTTGTAGCAATGGTTGATTGTATCAAAAATGCTTTAGACAAAAGTTTTTCATAATACTTTTAAGGTTCACAAAAAATTCAAACAAATTTTGTAGCACGCCTACTAAGAGAGATATGAATTTATTCCTTCTTCAACACCTGTTAATTTATTCCCCATGCAGTAATGGAAGTTCCTATAGAAGATTATTTCGAACGAAAGTTGAAGATAATATTTTAATGTCTAACAATAAATAAGAGTGGATTTAATTTTTTTTACGTGGTACATAATTTATGATTGATTTTTTTAAATTCGAATACTGTTTATTTTTGTTTTTAGCTTATTTAATAATTTTATCAAGCATCGTTTCAGACAAAAGTTTAGATAAAACTTTATTATCTACAAACAATTTGAAAGGATTCGATTTGGTGTCTACTAAATTTACAATCAATTTGAACGGATTTTATAGTTTGGCTATTAAGTGGGATATTAATTTTTTTGTCCTCCAACCCTTCTTTCTTTACACCCCTTGCAGTAATGGTTTGGCGTATAGAAAAAGTATTAAGATTTGAGTTTTTTTCCTTGCGAGATATAATACGTACAAACGGATGCGATATTTAACATATTGTAGGAGTAAAAGCGATTTATCTGTTTTTTAAAACCTTTCCCTTTTTAACTCTTCGATGGATTTTTCCCCATTATAAAACTCGACCTAAATATTCCATTACTATATTTTTGTATCAATTGGAAGATTTTTGTGCAAAATTACGTCAGTTATCTTTGTCATACAAATGTTATATACATGTGTATATGTGTATATATGTTTTGTGGTCTATGTATCATGAATTGAAAACACTATGTAAACATTTTTCCGGTAGTCACACCATAGTAATGGCTACAACAGGTGGTCATTTTTAGAAATCTCCCTCAAATCCACACGTGCTTAACTAGACTGCGACATTACAATGAAGCATCCAATGTGGTGTTGCACTAATAATCTCGTCTAGAGCCATGTATTCAGTTTATTACATGCGAGAGAACTTTCACTCGTGTAAGTCGCTGACTCAACTTTGATAAAGGGAGAAATTATAACGTTAATTTCTACAAACAGCGGTAAATGCCTCGTGTTTCCATAATACTTTGTACAATCACAATCGTACGGAGTATCTGAAGCGTTATGTGTTTTGATTAATATTCCACAAACTTATAAATATAATTCTTCTTTTTTGACAGCTGTCTCATTATTTGTGTTTATTCACGAGTCAGCATCAGGTAAATAATATTTTGTGAAGTTATGTTATTACCGTTTTTAATATCAAAGTATTGTTCACTGAATGCATTATTTCACATAGATAAAATTTAAGTACAAAATGATTTTCACGTGAATATGGATGACGTTCTATGATTGGCTGCTGTTACACAGCGCGCGATTCAATGTTTGATTGTTCTACGCTCAGCTTAGATTGTTGAGATACTTGGATACCAAGCAAGAGAAATGCTGGGTAATGGAATAAAAATGAATTAATAGTGCATTATTATTGCTCAACACAACAATTTAAACACTTTTATATCGGCCAGCAGCAAAATTGCATTTTGTGTCATCCACAGTATACTTTGTGTATGAACTGTATCCGAATATATTGCGGTAACTTTGTGATGACGCCAACCTCAAACATATTGCTTCTAAAGTGTGAGTCACTAAATACATTATTAATGACACCGTCATCATTACACAAATTTTAAAATGTTTTGAGTGGTTGCACAAATGCCTAATTAACCAATAAAAATTATTTCACCAGTAACAGTTATTATGAATACGTAAATTGACGGCCTACCGAAGTGAGTACTTACAGTCTAAGAGTTAAGTGGGAAAAAACCTATGTTGTACAAAGTGAACTTATCTGGAGCGTAAATCTAATTGATTTTTCAATAAACACCCTGAGATTTAAGCATAATTAAACAATATTAAAGTCAATTTTTAAATTAGTGCAGTGTATTGTGCCTAACGTTTAGGCAACGCCAGTTAGAGCACCCAAATACTAAAAGGATTTGATTTCTTTTATTCAAATCCCTTGGAATTTCTTAAGGGGTTAAAAACAGAAACTTATAAACACACAATATAGAACAGCAGTAACTTCAATTTCTCAAAAAAATCTATATATTAGAAGCGTCATAAGTTAGAACGATCATAACATGAAAAACGTAGCTTGGAAAACCAAAACAAAATAAACACAAAACATAGCAAAACCGTAACTAAGAAAATAATAACATAAAACTATCACAATTCAGAAACACAAAACGTATAACTACACCGAACCACAAAACTGTTGAACTACGGACCTTTCAAGATTATAACTTCAAACGATCAGAACTTAGAATTGTTTTAACTTGGATACTCGTTTCTAAGAAACACAAACCCTGAAACACACAACTTAAAACTAAAGTAACTTAGAAAAATAAAACTTTAAATCATTACAACTTAAAAAACACATAACTTCGAATGGTCATAAACGTGACACACACCACTTAGAAAAGTCTACTTAGAAACACTTAACATAGAATTTTGGATGAGAAGGTGAATGTGTTTTAAAATAACCGTAGTGTGAATTCTTTCTTTTGGACCTATCCACTATCCACCCAGTAAAACCTGCAACCTTGTGTCTGTATTTTTACTCTTACACTTAGTTAAAATTGTTGCTTATAGGTGGTGCTATTGTTACTCAAATTAATGGGCTTCACCACAAAGACATTGTTCATCAGCCAAGGTGTGTTAGCTCTATCTCAACAACACATTTGTAGTTGGTATCGTCTTTTCAATAATAACTCACTTTTCATTTTAAGCAATGTATCAAAGTTTTAGTTTGTTTACTAAAATTAAATAAAGAAAATTAATACACTTAACATAGTACCAGTTCAATTTGTTTTTTGTAAATTAAGATAAACTTTATATTTGTGACGTCATCCCATATATCATAAACTCACTGTCGACAATAATTGCATTATAAATATAAAAAAATAATGGTTTAAAAAATTATAATAAAAATCTCCTGTGAGTAATAATTGTTATTTATTCACAATCATTTCTCTCTACTACTTCAGAGGCATTTTGTATTAATTTTGTGTGTAGACCAATCTGGTATTACAACTGGACAAAGGCCAACTAAATTTATAGCGCTTAGTGGTTTCAGGCAAATGGGGGAAAAATAACATTGGCAAAAATAATGATAATTAGGTACTTTTGCTTTATCAGTTATCACTGTGGGGAACTTTCTTACTCGTTTATGGTATTTCCAAGTATCAGGTTTCCTCAACAATTTTTGAGTGATGTCCCGGTAGGCTTTTGGGGTGGGGTCAAACCATCTGTGTGTGTAGTTCAAGAAAACGTTTGAAATTTGCTAAAAAAAAAATTTTGGATTGTATGATGTTCAATAAGAAAACCTTTTCTGTATAACTGTATAACAATGAATCTCACTTGCCCTCAACAGTTTTACTATTTCGAGAACTATTGAGTGACTTTATTGTCATTTACTACCCCACCTTTCCTGCATCCATATATTACAGCCAACATGGCTTAGTGATTAAGGTTTGTTAAATAAGTATGCTATCACCACATTTTACGCATTGATATGTGCTAATAAACATCCCATAGTAGTGTATGACGTATCCTTTATATTCACTACAAGTATTCCCTTAGCAACCACTCTTAAAATACAAAGTTAGAAAATGAAGTCATGGGTATATACAACTTGATCTGTGATATTATTTTCTGAGGCTAGACCAGCACCTAATCCAACCAAACTGAGGATAACTCCGGTCCAACAACGTTGTGACTGATCTTAATGCAGTGCGTAGACTTTTGTCGCTATTCCAAGCACTTGTCCATTCCTCTGCAAGTAGATATACTTCAAAGAAGTTATACATTTCTCAACACCTGAATGGGCGAGGACTTCCGAAAAGGCCACACCAATAATGAAAACCAGAAAAAGGAGAAAGATAAGGAAGTCAGTCGTATTGACTGATACACCAATCACGGAAGCTCCCAGAGAAGAATAAGAGAAGTAAAAAAAAAAGGAATATTCGGAAACCTGAAAATAAAAAGAAAGAGTTTGTTAGCAAAGAAACAGGGGATTGCTTAGAAAGATTAATATATTCCCAAGGAAAGGTTTCTCAAAATGTCATGGGTAAGAAGATAAAACATATTGAAAGAGCAAATATAATGGTTCAGAATTAGATGAATGAACAAAAAAAGGTTAATGCATACATTATTTGCCAGACACGAGAGAATAGTTGGTGCGTTGCAACTTTTTAATCCTAAAATGTGCTCAAAATTTTGGAATGATCAATTTAAATAGTAATATAGAACAATTACCCGCAACCATGTAAATGTAATAAGTTTTCTAAACCTTTTTTATTTTGTTAGTAAATTCCATGTTCAGATTAAAGTTAGGTACTTGCATATTAAAGTTTAAAATAAAACATTATCACGTTAAAAGGTTATTATATTCACAGTTCCAAATAAATTAATTAGTTTGCGTAAACTTGTCGCGCGATATGTTTTCAATCCTGATATCCCTACAAATACTATAAATGTTAAGTGTGTTTGTCTGTACTTCTTTCACTCAGCAACGGAGCAACGTACTGGCATAATTTGTTTTGCATATGGATAGTTTATGGGCTGGAGAGTTACATCGACTACATATAGCCTAATTATGAAATTGCATCCCTAAGGGAGTGAAAAACGGCTAAATTCAGTTTTTTTTAACCGAAAATCATTAGGGGTAAGTCATAGTTACATAGACAGTTCGTTTGTGTCATTTCTTTATGTACCACACAAGGTCGTATAGTATGGTCTGGCAATTTCCTTTCCTTCTCCTTGGCAAAACCCATCCGCTTAGTGAAGCTCGCGGCTTTTGGTGAACTTAAGTCACTAATTACAGTTTAGTTTAGAACTTCGCCAATAGACGGCGTTGCCTTGAATTTGTAACGCGCTATCGTTTGGTGCGTCCGTCACGTCTTGCCTACGAATTACCTGCCTTCCCTTAAAATGAAGTTGAAATTGGCGTCCCGGTTTTGCTGATGCGTAGATGCACAGAGATTGTACAACCAGTGGGAGTTCAAAATCAAAATTTCCCGTTCTTCAAGTATTTGTACAGCACACTTGAATTTCAGTTTTTATGTCCCTTATATTATAATATGTTTAGCCCGGGCAACGCCGGGTACAACCAGTATGCATATATTTATGAAGTGAAACTTCTTTTTACGCGATGAGAGTAAATTTTTAAAGCTGAATTTTAATGCAACGTTTTCGTGAAGCATTGTTGTGAAACGTTTCTCACGCGAAAATTACAGAGAATAGGTACTTAGTCAACTATATGTAAAGAGAGCACTATGGTATATACGTTGCTGGCCTCATTTTCGTTCTCCTCTTTGTATGATGATTCGTCCCCCGCCAAAAAAATAAACTGATAGAGAGAGATAAATGAAAGAAACATATGTTCTTGTTTCAAAAAAATAGGTATAGGTATCCTATTCAGTCGGCTGTGAATGCCTAGAATTTTATATTTGGTACCAGCGTACTCGCGTTTCACCTTCTTCAACCAGCAGCGTAGAGAGCGATACTGATTCTCTCCCAGTTTTTCCCTCATATATAGCTCTAACTCTTACGAATTTCATATTTAGTCCAGAGATTTGGCGTTTTACAAATCGCAGAATTGTTAAAAAGAACAGTAACAAGTACAGTTTTTCTTTAAGGTCTGAGTATTTGAACGGTGATTATCATTTATTTGGCAAATTGTATTATTTTTTCTTTCGTTCTCTCTATGTCGGTTTACACATTACAATATACTTAATAGTCGAGGTTTCAATTGCCAAACAAGTTTTACTTCTATCACGTGTTCTGAGTTAAACGCGCTCTTTGGTTTATTCTCCTACTAAAATGATACTCAGGGAAATTCAAAGTTCTATACCAACTTCTAATGGAGCACTCAATATCTGGGAAAAGTTTTGAGATAAGAAAATTAATGTAGGAAAAAATTAAAAAATATATTTTATATAAATAGGTGTAAATATTCCTTGTTCTGTCCTACTGAGCTCTAGAGACAAACAAAAGATCACTGTTCATTGACATTTTATGCATTTTTGCCTCCTCTACATGCTTTTCATATGAACTCACAGTTTTGATTATAAATATAAAATTGTTTATAAAGTTTAAAATTTGTACACATAATTATAAAAAGGCGTATATTTCTATTAAAAGTATTTCTTACAAATATTTTTCTTGAATGTTTATAGATTTTCATCATGCTGAACGCTATACAAAAATTAATTTATTAAAAATAAATTAAATATTTCGCATAAGTGGTTAGAGTAACTAATTAAAACTAAAATATATTGTAAGTTTATAAAACAGTTTCTAACTCCTCTTTCCCCGTCAACTACCAAATAAATAAAAAAAAATATTTTCATTTAGCTAATACCAGATGGTTGTTGTCCCTTAGCCAATTTTTAAATTAAAATTTGTTACTTAATGTAGGTCTGAATAAAAAATAGAGGGATAAATGCTATTTTCTTCATAGTCTCAGAAAAAAACTACATGTACATTTTAAAATGGTGCTGAAGATATAAATCATTACATACAACCGATTGCAATATGACAACAGTGTCATTAAAGAAAACGCACACTTAAAACAATCAGAATAATTGGCTAATGTAAAAAGACATCTAATCATTCGCCAGGTATTATTCAAAAATCCATGGATAACTAAAATCAGGAAGGCTGGACTGTATTATGTGTCTTACGTTGTACCATTGCACCACTTCATTTAGCCATTAAATTAAACATGTTTTATTTCTGTAATAAATGTTTGAGTATGTTAATAAACATAATAATGTCAAAGTATGGTAATGGAGAATAAGTATGATCAAAGCTATGAATTAAAATTAAACTTGTTTTTAAAATTTTTCATATGCTTGTTTATTCTAAGTGCAGGACAAAGTGTAAAATTTAAAACTAACATTTGTCTATTTTTGAGCAAATGTATGAAATGTTAAGAACAATCCAATACCTGGCAGCTCACTCGTGCAAATTTAAGAATATTAATGATATTGTAGTTTTGTATGAAAAAAGTATGTAAATGATTCCAAAACATTTATTAATGAAGTACACCAAATGAAATGTCATGTATTGCATGTAAGGTTCCATTCATAACATTACAATTTAAGGTTTTTTGCCACACTTTTATTAGCTTGACCTGTATGTATGAATAGATTTTAAAAATCTATCCACTCAATTTTTACCCACTTTTCAACGTCCGAATGTGTTGACATTTTGCATACCTATAAAGAACCTCTGACAATACATTATTTTGATAACCTAAGACCTTGTGTTAATGTGAAGTGGGGACGGGTTTCATAGGGTCTTAAAAAACCACTCATTTCAAACTATGGGTAATACCCATCCTTATTGTGTATCCTGTAGGTCAGGGCATGGTGGGATTTTTTCAAAATTCAAGAATTAAAATTGTTTTAAGAATAAAAGCTTTTTCGATTGAAGTTTTGCCAAACCAAAAATTCTGGATGGGAAATTACATGCCCGGGAATAGTTTAACAAGATCTTATTTTTTAAAAATGTTAAAAATATTTTGCAGATTAATTTATAATGTAGGGAGAACTGGATTCGCAAGGCATAGCCCAATTAAGTTTTATTACTGTTATACTTATTTCTAATATTTATATTAATAATAAATACTTGTACTTAAAAAAGCCTAATCACCAATTACTCGCACTTAAAGATGTTTATTCTCAAGTCACTCCTAGTCTGTCAAGATCCGCAGTTCGCCCTCCTCACTGGAGCTAGGCTCGACAGTGGTTCGCCCCTTACCTCGCGCCTGTCCACACACACAGTCTCGCGCCACTTACTTGTACACACATGGTCCCGTCGCTCCGCGTCACAATCTCCCGAGGGGGCCCTTATTCCCCGATGTCACACTCGGGACTGCCGCAGAGAACAGCGTCGCTGCTTAAATAGTGTGTGGCGCCCTTCTCGAAACGACGAGAGCAGCCGTGACGAGTTGCGTCATCCCCGGCCGACCCGACGCCGAAAGCGTCGAGAATAACGTCGCTGGTTCATGCCGCTTCACGCGGTGGCCCACGGAATTCCCAAGGCCGCTCAGCGATAGATAACGGCAGAGGGGGAATGGGGTAGCGACGACCCTTGTAATCCAGCCAGGCAGGCGTGGCATGTCTTACGTCAGTGGACCGCACGTGGCACGGCGCCTGACTCCAGTGGCCGTGCGGGGCCGCCAGCCAGCTCCGAACCTGGTGTGTGTCGCGGTCCTGTTTGCGTTCGTAACAATATATTCTGTTCGATTTAGATATTCTGTTTGATTTAAAGTGTTACTGTGGTTGAGTTATGGTGAAAAATGCGCCCAGTTTTCGAAATTTTCCCCCCTCGGAGGGGTAAAATGTTAAGAACCCTAAATTAAGAAACTTTAAAAAGTATATTAGTTTCGATTAGAGTGTTGCCGAGGTCGGGTTAGAGTCGATAATGTGCCCGGGGTTAGACTTTTTCCCTTTTGGAGAGGGGAGTTGATAATGACCCTAAATTTTGAAAATTTTAAAAATGTATTCTCTTTTGGTTTGAAGTGTTTCCGATCCAATAGATTGGGTTATGGTGGAAAATGTTCCGGGGGAGGTTTTAAAGCACTAAAATCTTTAAGGCTCCCGTAACTCGCCTCGGAGGCTGATTTCAGGAAAACCTGGATGTGTATGTAATATAAAGAACATCCCTGCCGAGTTTCAGTTCTGTAGACGTGTAGTACTTGAAAGACGGTCAAGTAATTTTATTTTACCAAGAACTTACAAATTAAGATCAGTTTTACTTTAAATTAGTTTTTTAAAACAACCAAACTTTTTTTTAAATTTAATAATAGTTTTTAAATAGCCAGCTAAAATCATTATCGTGTTAATTTTTACTAATTAAATAAGGCCTGTAGTTCTGTAGTAGTGCTGTAGTGCTAATGTAATGTAATAAACAATAAAGTACGAAATGGCTAATAACAATTGTATCAATAATTGCGACGAGATACGGTCAAGAGCTTTCATTTTTCTTACTCTTTTCTAAATTTCTTACAAAAACAACACGTAATGGCTTCAAGGCTATGGTTTGGCGAACGTAGAGAAATGACACACAGTTTGTCTGTCTGACCACACGACTAGTTATTTATGACTTCAATTACAGTTATTGTGATTTGTTACTGAAAACACATTTTTATCAGGATAAAATTATTTCGAGACTACAAATAATAAAATAGAACTTGTAATTAAAAACTGAAAAAACCGCTTTAAGTGTTGTATGAACTAAAGAATAAAAATAATAAAATTTAAGTATAAGTTTTTTGTCCAACAGCCAAATAATGTACCAAAACTATGTGTTACTAAAAGCGTAGGGTGCTTGATAAAATTTGTTTTAAATTTTCTATCAGTTATAACAAAATTATTTAAAATATATATTGAACAAAAAATTGAAGAGTATAGTCAATACAAAATTTTTAGGATATAGTTATTACGAAAATGAAAGAAGGGAGCACCCCACGCTTCTAGTTATATAGAGTTGTGGTGCATTTTTTGCCTGTTGGACAAAAATTAAAATTTGATTTTTTGATTTTTACTTCATTCAACGATAAAAACAGTTTTATTGTAAACTATAAGAATTTAAATTGATTCATAACCGAAACAAGAATGCAACTTTAAGAAACATGCGTTTTTTATGAGTCCCTGAAAATTTAAAATAGTCACATAATTTTATTTTACTTCTTTCTGTCGTATTTCACTTTAATCCCAATACAGCAAGGGGCAATCGATAGCAAACGAAATCCGGCAGAGAGAGAGCTTAATGTTATTTTGATTTTGTAAAAGATGATGTGTCCTGTTGCGTAGGAGGGAACTGGTAGAGTTGTCATGATTATAGTCATGGAACAATCAATATTAACAAAAACATATGGAACATTAAAATTAGAAATTACAGAACGGGAAAACAATTTTTTATTAATATTATAAAAATATTTTGTTAGCGTAGGCTACGTCGAATTAACCGTACACTTTTAAAAGTTTAATTTAAACTCCTCTAGATTGAAAATCTTGATATAAGTCAAATAAAAGTTTTCGTCTCATGAAGAATGTTGTTTAGGAGATTTTTCAGAAAGTGCCGAGTCAAGTAGCAGAGTTCTGTGTTTCCTGTGACGTCTGGACACAGGGATGATAAATAATTCAACGACTTCGTCGTTCCATGGTCTAGAGATAGGGTCGAGGCATCTCGGTGTTGTTTGGAAAACTGCCTCCTCTGAGCCGATGTGAAACACAAAAGGTGCATGAATTTGAACACACAAAACACATGTTCCCCACCTGGTTTAATATTTTGTGTCACTGCAATCTTATTTATAAAAGCCAAGAATAAAAGTTTATTCCAACAATGCGGTAATATATACAAAACTTCTTACAAGTTTTAGTATGCGAAGCTAGTTTAAACGTTTTTAAGTTTAAGTTTGGATGAAGAGTGCTGATTTTATAACTCATTTATAGTGTAAAGGTAAAAACCTTAATGATATCACAAATAGCCTCTTTTTTCATTTTATGAGAAAGCCTATTTTAAAATGTATGAAACCCAAACATTTTTAATTTTAATTTATACTACGCCAAATTTAATTTTTACACGTTCATTAAATTTGGTTATAAGCACAGGATAGTACAAATTTAACTTCCCCATGTTTCACCTCTTTTCAGACACCTATATCATACTTAAGATTTCTTAAAGTATCTCACCTATATATGGAATGCATAAAATAGGTGTCAAAATTCTTATCTTATGTGTTAAAATGTAAATAATTAGTTAGGTTTTAATGAAACAATACTCTAAAATTGTTCACCGATCTCCTCTTCTGTCACCAGGATGAATTTGTAAAATTTGAGACATAAATAATTTTTTTTTCGGTGTGACAAAAAACATCGTATTTGCCGTTGAACTTTTAAATTTTAGATCCCTTATGATATTACACAAAACTTAAAAAATTTTAGTTTAATTTTTGATTTCTTATTATTCTTTGCTTTGCTTTTAATAACTTGACAAGGAATTTATTGCAAATACAAAACTATGATGGGTTTCAAAACGATTACATTAAAAAATGTTTAACTACCTTAATTTTTTGCTCTGAAAATATGAATTGAATTAATGAAATTACCATAAAAAGAACATAATACGAATCATAGACAAATATAATTTGACAAATAAACAAAACACTACAAATATTAATATTAGGGAGGGTAGGTTTGAATCGAACGTTCAGAAATTATTTTAATTATTCATATAAATTCTCAGGGTTATGTTTTCAACAATATTCAATAGAATTATTTACTAACTTGCTCAGGGTTCGCACTACAGAACACTGATACCACTGAGAATTAAGACAATTTCATGTTCTATAATAATTTTCTGTTTTGTGATTCTTAAATGTCTTCGACAGGATTAAATGGTAGTCTCAGTAGTATATATTGAAAACACGCCGCTGTGTGTGTTGGTTTGACGTGGAGGGTGGGGGGGGGGATTACTGGCCCAGAGGAGAGGGGGAGAGAATGCCAGAGTGGCTGGGAGTATAGGTGTAAAAGTAACGAAAAAAAGCTTACCCGCATGTATTCGTTACTATAACAATTAGTACTCATTACTATAATATCGTTACGTTACTCGTTACTTCTGATATCTCATAACATGCTATGTTATGTTAGAGCAACGGAACGAGTCGTATTGCGTACGCGTACAGTATTGACGTCGCGGCGTCTCAACGTTCGTAATTTGTAGAAAACATACTTATGCATTACATTCCAAACTGCGTAAGGTGCATTTATTTTTCACTTTTCTGTATTTTGAACCAGACTTGTGTTTTAAGTCGTTTTAAGTTTAATTTGATTTATTAAGTAAAGTGTAGAATAATTACATGTGATCTGATACATACCACGAAAAATGCGAGTAACGGAATGCATTCGTGTGTAACGTTTCGTTACTCGGTACTGGATGGCGCACCCGTTACTCAGTACCGAATACACACGGTTTGCTACAGCTCCAGCTGGGAGCTACGCAGCCTCGCATTGCAAGACGGGACGTGCAGACAGCGCTGTAGGACGACGTGTGGCGGACGGTACAGCAGCGCGTGTCACACGAGGCAAGACGGCGCGGGCTCACCTCACCGTGTGTGTCACAGGTTGCACACGCTCAGGCCTCGACAAAACACAAATTTAAGAAATTTAAGGTACTTTTTTTTTTTTGACGTGACAACCTCTAATAAATCGATGAACGCCAGCTGCACGCACGAAAAAGGATGACTCATTGTCCAGTTACTCACTTTGTCCCGTTACAATTTGTTCCGTTACGCTCATTGTACGCTTGCGCCGCATCTATCTCTCTTCCATTTGATTGGAACAACCATCGATTTGACTTTTTCGAGGCACATTAAACTTGAAACACTCCCATTCGTTTCCTACTTTTCCTATCATCGTCCTATCTTTAACATAACCAATGCCATGAAAATATTTAAAAGTGGCACAACAGGTACGTCCTAGGTTAAGAGCGTCATTTGTCTCTTTGCGACAGAACTGAACTCTAACATGTCAGTGAACAGTAACGCAGCTTGTGTTTGAGTATAAGTTATATAACAAAGTGACGTGTAGGCTACTTAGTAACAAAACAATTACATTACAACGCGTATTTTATAAAAATACCATTATCATGTCTACCTTTTCTTAAGACCAGCATGCAAAACGTGATTTAAATTGATTTTTAGAAAATTTAAAAAAAATTATTGTAAAATGGAAAAAAAAAGCTTTTTAAAATTATGTTCATTAGTGCAAGGGTGGCTTAAACAAGAGCATACATCAAGGTATTCGCGTTTTTCTTCCCCCTTCAAATATTTCCGTTTAGTATTTAACTCTTATAAAAAATGCCCAAAAATGTTTAAGTAAAAGCTTTAAAATTATTTCACTTCAAAAACAGTTCTCACTTATTCAGGGTAAATAATATTTAATTTAAAGAAGAAAAGAAAAAAAATAGCTGTATCAACCTTGTGATTCATGAAACCTTGTAAGTTAAAAATGTAACCAACTACTAATATCGCATAGTTAATATTTGCTTTAACTAGCGTACCATCATAGAATTAATATTTCAGGAAGATTTCTCTTCATCTTACTAAATATATACTTACATACTTATAAGAAAATACGTCAGAGACAGACGTTCATTAAAAAAAAGTCAAAGAAATCGTGAAGTAGTTTGCCAAGTCATAAAGTAAATAATTATAATAATATTAAACTGCTGAATTTAGGGAAATCATCGAAAAACTAAATCAGTTTTCATGGATTGAGATTCGTAACTAATTTTAAATTGTAACCAGTTTTATATATATATATATATATATATATATATATATATATATATATATATAATGCCCGGCACGCGTTGCAATGCCTCAATCAATTTTTTAAACGTATACTAAGCATCTCTCTTTATCTCTCTAATTCTCTATCTCTCTATGTATATCTATCTCTATCTTTCTATTTATATCTATCTCTATCTCTATATATCTTTCTACATATATATCTCTATATATCTTTCTAGCGGACCCGACAAACATTGTCCTGCCCAAATGTACATATGGCGGTAAGTATTTCTACGCTGAACATTTTGTATCTTCTCATTATACATACCCCTTCTCTTGGGCACGCCACTGCCGTTACCAAAAACCTTTCCCATGGTTACGCAGAAGGCAACAACAATGCAAAAGCCCGTTGCCATGGAGGCTAATTATCAACAATGCTTAGTTTTTTTGCTTTTAAAGCGTGTTTTTTTTAGTTTTTTCTTAATTCAGAATCGAGATAAAATATTCAATTGTGAATCTAAACCATCCTCGAATCCCCGTGAACTCACACACAAAATTTCATCAAAATCGATCCAGCCGTCTAGGAGGAGTTCAGTGACATACACACGCACACAAGAAATATATATATAAAGATATATATATATATAAAGATATTTAGTTGTATTTTATTACAATGATCCTTAGAAATGAGATATGACCAAATTTATTTTTCCCCTGATGTATTGACTTTAAGGCAGAGATTTCGACTAAGACGCCCGTTACGAGAGCAACAGCCGGCTGGAACCACCGCCACTCGCCTCGGTGAACACAATCACACTCGACTGCCGCCAGACAGCCCTGGTTGCAGCAGTCGCCGCGCCTGGCTCACAATCCGCGCTGCGAGCTGCAGCTGAGAGCCCGCGTGCGGTTCCCGCTGTTTGCCAGGAATCCTTCTTTTCACAGACGAGAGAGCTAAACGCCTGATCGTGCATCTTCGGTTTTTTTTTTGGTTCATTGTAAATAAATATGGCGGTGTTTATAAAAGGATACTAAAGGTCAATTAGGTTAGGTTAGCTACATTAAAAATACTTTAAAACATTGTGGACGGTTGATTTGGTTAGAATAGCTACATTAAAGATACTATGAAATCATGTAAACGGTTTCCTAGCCCTGGATAGCTACATATTAAAAAGTTATTTGCTAACCAACCATAAAATGATTTTACAGTATTTTTAATGCAGCTATATTTACCTAATATAACCTAACATCCACAATGTTTAAAAGTATTTATAATGTATCTAACCCATCATATGCTTCTTTTGACTAAAAAAAACCACGTACCGTCTTATCTTCATTTACTGAATAATTCTTTAAATTACTTCTTGCTAATTTTAAGAATGACATCTTATAAGTTAAACCCGCGCATCTGTAGAATAAATGCCCGCTAATTTTTTTCCCAAATAAATACACCTGCTGTGGTACGGAAAAAAAAGTGAGCATGAACTTCGGGGAACTTCGGGTGTGGCTCTCTCGTCTGTGAAAAGAAGGCTTCCCCTGTTTGCAAGGAAAGACAAAATCTGCCGGTTTGATGCATCAGAGTCAATTAGGTAACTCAACTACGAGTGCAGATTCGGGACGCAAAACGCATCAACAAGACTACACTTACAAATTATTATTAATATATCTTACAAAGTCTTTAAACCAAATGCCACCATAACTACGCTAAGTGCTAATAAAAACTTAACTAAGAATTTTATTCTTATCATTTTAATGTATTATTAATAAAATGTACGTTTATAATAGTTTGAATCACCAAAACACAACACTTAATAAAATTTGAACTATAATGTATATATTCTTTTATGAATACACTAACTACACAGTTAAGTAATTGTATTGACGAACTTCAATATATATTATTAGAGTTATATCTTTTCATCTAAATATTTTTTTATCTTTTTTTCCCTACAAACTTTGTGATATTATGTGGCAATTTTTAAACACTTGATGAACAACATACTATAATAATTGATGTTTAGGAGCATAATTATATCGCACTATAGAGGTTTTAGGCCCTTAACCAATATTTTATCAATTAAATTTAATATAATAGAAGTTAAATAATCTTTGGGCAATGGAAATAAATAGGTTATAATTGGGTTTACTTAAGTCCTTGTTATGGCTACAGTGACAAACTAATATTACATTTAGAAACTTTTTTTTACTATTCAACCATCGGCATTCGCTTTTTTATCACAAAATAAGCTCTTTTTTAAGATTAATATTATATATAATTTGATCTATTTAATAATGACTTTACAATCAGGACATCAATATGAATCAAGATGAAATGAGTATAACATAAATCTCTCACAAAATAAATAAAAGAAAAACGACATTCAGGAAATGTTAAAGAATGTGCATAATATAATTTCATGTATAATGAATTTTAAAATGTTGATTTCATTCACTTCCATATTTTGACGTGACAACGTCTTATAAATCGATGAACGCCGACCCTACGCACGAAAAAGTATCCCGTTACACTGTGTCCCGTTACGCTCATTGTACGCTTGCACCGCATCTACCTCTCTTCCACTCGATTGGAACAACAATCGATTTGACTTTTTCGAGGTACATTAAACTTGAAACACTCCCATTCGTTTCCTACTTTTCCTATCATCGTCCTATCCTTAACAGAATAACACAGATTCAAAGAAGTTAAATAGCAAACGCGTATAAAAGTTATAGTTAATATAATCTCTTCGTTAAAGTAATAAACATATTTGAATTAATGAGTGCAAATAAAAGTAAATTTAACAATTACATTGTAGATTTAATTTCACTCCTTCTTTGTCTCCATACAAAATAGTGATAATTCAATAAAAATGATTCAATTTTATTCATAAAAGTATGCAATCATTTCATCAATCTTTTGCTATGCGTAGTCACGTTAAACTATCGTCCGTAAACCGACTTTACAGACAACCAATTTTTATGTTAGCGTTATCCACGAACAGTCTTACTGAAGAAGATGTTAAGGAGCTCCTATGTCTGTTGTCGGAGTGATAACCGTCAACGGCACACGTCATTTCCGGGCGGATATGAGCTCACGCAGTGTTACAAGATCTGGAAGTGCTTCCCGTAGGAAATTGACTTGAAAAACTTGTAAGCCATAGGTTCCTAACCTTGTTCGCAGGAAAGTTATGTTAATAAATTGTAAAGTGCCTGAGTCCAAAAGACATTGAAAAAAATGTGTGTTTACTTATGTACCTACTCCTGCTAGAAGTTATACATATTTCATCTTTATGAGTTTATACTATAAAATATTTGGAAATTAAAAGTGGCAAATACGTAAATTAAAATAATTTTAAAAAATACAACTAATGATATATAGCTGTTTATATATTTATATATATATGTGTATGTATGTGTGTGTTTATGTGTGTGTATGAATGATGATGAGACGTATCACATACTACTTGGGACTGGAATAATTCGCGGTTTCAATGGCCACTAGGATAGACTCCACGATTCTCTATGTACTCGGGCAACTATCACCTGGTCATTGGCTATCGACTCGGGACACCTGTTTACTGTGGTTCTTATGATTAGATACGTCTTTTGTTGAATGTTTGCCATTGTCTCAGAGTCCTTCAGGTAAATTGCGGTCCAATCACTGACGCAGCATTTAGCTAAACGAGTTTGCATTCCAGCCTGTCTCGAAAGGAACCCGCGAATTTTTCCGGTCTCTACGTACTACTGCGTATCGTGAGCACAGACTCAAAGATTACAGCCGTGAAGCCCCTATGCTTGCCAAGCAAGGATGGTTCTACGATTGTTTGATATTGTCTTCCCTGGTTTTGAAACCCCCTCCGGCCGGGACGCGAACCCGGTCCCCTCGGCCCACCACCAGACACGCGAGCTGCTCGACCAATAACAGCCCGGGCTTTACCCAGTATTTCTGAGAGTACAGATTCAATTTTTTTAAAATTAAGAATAAAAACGACTGAAATACGTGTTATTGGGGTATTTTTTTTTAACGTCAGATGTAGACAGTAATTATCTTTTTATATTGAACGTCAAGTTTGCGAAATTTCATCAATACATAACATCTGTATAGAAATGGGAGGGCGAATATGATGGTTGTTATTTTTTATTAATATTATGTAGAAATAGGCTTTCAGCTTGTTTCCAAGGTCAAGTGTGCAAAATATCAAGAAGCTCGAAAAAAAAATTTAGGTCTGTATAAAACAAACAAACCTGTAGAAACTTATGTTATATGTTTGTATTATACTATATAATTATAGAGCGGGGATCTGTCTCATTAAGGATCAGTCCCGTGGTACCCTTCATCTTCAAGTATGGTTCTTTCCCAGACGAGTCTTGCAACACGACGACCACCACCTTCAAGGTCATAGACATCCTCGGTTGCTCACCTCAGATGCTCCCCCGTCAATATGGTTACAGCCAATGAAGACCCGGGTTGGCTCTGACCATGGCGGTCCACAGGCCATCCCACCGCCTTTCCCTATTCCACGCGGGCAGCCTTTCATTTCACAGACGAGAGAGCCAAACGCCCGATCGTGCATCTTCGTTTTTTTTTTTGTTCATTGTAAATAAATATGGCGGTGTTGGGAAAATTATACTAATGGTCAATTAGGTTAGGTTGCTGCATTATAAATACTTTAAAACATTGTGGACGGTTGATTTGGTTAGGATAGTTACGTTAAAGATACGGAAAAAAACATGAACTTCGGGGAACTTCGGGTTTTGGCTCTCTCGTCTGTGAAAAGAAGGCTGGCTGCCCATTCCACGCGCGCCATGGGCTCTTCGCTTTGAGCCCGATGCCTTGAGACGCCACTCAGGGTTTGGGGGGACTCTGGAAAGACAGTCTCCTCTCGAGTGCCTGCGCCGCTCGCCCGTCAGGCCGTGACGTGACCCAATCACAGTCCCCGAGCACCTGCCGCCGCGTGCTTCGTCGCCATGGCAACGAGGCGCGTGACAGCTCTCGGCAGACACTTCCGTCACGGCACGAACCCTGGTGCCGCAGGCTTTGTGGCTCCACGGCGAAGTAACCGGCGCGGCACTGCCAAACACGTGACTCCTCTATTGGCTGGTGTCTTGCCCGGCACTGTGTCTGTGTTTAGTGAGGCGGGATGATAAGGTCGACGCTCGCTGGAATTTCTAGCGCGGTATCGCCTCTAACCGATACGCTCTGAACTGGCGCGGTCTCTTCATCGTGTGTGGGACCACTATTAAAATTTTAGCGGTGGCCGTAAAATCATATGGCTAATAAATGGAGATACCTAAAGGTGTAAAGCAAGTCCCTTAAGTGCTTTCAAGAATCTCTACCGGTTGTTTCATGACTAGAGACCTGTAAAATTCGCGGATTCATTTCGCGATAGGATAGAGTCCAAATACTTTTGACATTATTTTGCTTTAGTGATTGGGCCACAGTTTATCTGAAGGACTCTGGGCCAATGGAAAATCTTTAACAGAAGAATTAGCGAATCACGATCATTCCAGTCAACAGGTGTTACGAGTCGGTAACCAATCAGCAGATGTAATTTGCACGAGTGCATAGGAGATCTTGGAGTCTATCCTTTAGGGATTTGAAATCGCGAATTTTACAGGTCTCTATTCATGACTACAAATTACACTGCAAACACACCTTTTAGTTATTTTAACTCTTCTGAAAATACAGTTTAAAAAGTTAATGCGCAAAAAAATATACTTATCAGCTCTCATTAAACTCTTAAAATTTTTTGACATTATTTTCCGAAAGAATATGAATGTCTTTAATTTCGGGTTCGGTGTCACTTCGGCAGAGAATTCGACACCACTTAAAAATCGTAAACAATGAAAGCTACAGTGTTGAAGTAAATATATTTTAGTAGAGCAGATCTTGCTCGTGGTCGTTACGTATGACTCTCACGGTTAACGTTTCCAGTGATGACGTAATGAACGTTTTGGGGAGCATCGAACAAAGGTCGGTGAGAGATGTAACTGCGGTACTAATAGACCGATTGGCGTGATTTAAAGTTTAAATTGCTCGTGAGTAAACACTGAGTGGTGCTAGCTGAGTATTATAACTATACTGTTACTTACTTCGGTTTTGAAGCCATTTATAATTTATTTACTTTTAATATTCACTATATAACATTGTATTTAAGTGTTCGGGCAAAAAAATTAAACAAAACATTTCCCAAAATATATATAAAATATATAATTGAGATATACTACAAGTACACATATCGGATGAAATATAAATGTTATATTTTCAGTGAGCAGAGTCTGTTGGTTATCACATGCAATCGATTCACATAGCTAAGTGTCCATGCGCTACCTTTTCTCTGGTATATTTTCTCTTCACGAATTTTTTTTTTCAATGGAATAATTTACAGACTCTTTAATGTAATGCTTTCGGTAAAACGCTGTATTCATTGTCTTGAATGCTGTTTTTTTAAGCCTCATCTTGAAATGCCTCAGGTTTACCGTACATACATTCCGGTCACAAATTATACTTCAGTGTTCATTACGTTTGAATACTTCTTCAAGTTGATAAACTATGTTTTTTTTTGGCATCAGTAAGGAAGCTACACATATATCTTGCTGGCGTTGAATGAACAAGATACAAAATACTAGTATAGTGGTAAACAATATTTTTAGTTGTGGTGAAATTTTTTTTTATCATATACTGTTTATGTTATTAAATAAATATATATATACCCTCTTTTGGTAAAAATTTGTTTTGCGTGGAATCTGTCATAGTTCCCTGAAGTGAAGGTAGTCCTTTGAAACGCAGCGAAGGTCGCGGAATGCTCGGCAAACACGCCTAAGCCTGCGGTGCTCTGAAGCACGACCCCGGGAGACAGAAAGCCAGCGGTGTGAATGCATCGCGAGCCGTGAATGAAAGAAGCAGCCGTCTCGCCCAGACGCGCGGGCGCCGGTTGTGACGCAATGAGCGACGCCGTGAATGCTCTAAAGGGGGCTATATACCGCACAGAGTGGCGCCGCGATAGCAGGCTATAGGCGCCAGCCAGCGGGGCAAGGGGCGAGGGGGTAATGAGCAGAGAGAAATGCAAATGAGTGTGTAATGGCCGCGTGGAAGCTGGCCGAGTCACTCATTAGCGCACGATAAACGCCTGGGCCATTGAGCTTGCCCTTTCAGACACTCGCCTTAGGAAACCCAACGACAAAACGGCTCTCTGGGAAACGTTTTTGTTCGTACACAACATATAATTTTTACACAATTTTTTTATTTTAAAAAATATATAGAACTTAATCGAACGTGTCAACAACTGCATGCATTTCGTAGACAAAGAGGTCATTCAAATGCGGCAGAATCGGGTGAAAGAACCAAACATCCATCGTCCCTTTATTTATCAGAAGAGATTTTGCGGAACATTTGAAAACTCAAATGAGACTGTAGGGCTTGTATTTATAGTCGCATCTTGAGCAATGTCTTGAGACCGTCTTGACGAAGACGGTCTTGTTTCTCAAGGCAGCGATTTCAATCTCCATGTTTCATAGTCCGCGAACAAGACGAGCTTCATGAAGACTGCATGCTCAAGCAAGAGCTTGTTTGCCGTACTTATGGCTTGACGAAGCACTTACTTGAGACAGCCGAAAAGATACGAGCATACACGAACTTTGGCGATCGAACTGTTTTCGTTAAATATTCTGGTACTATTCACACCAAGCACTGAAACCCCAGAATTTGAGGCTATTTATAGTAACAAGATTTAGTGAGTATATATCACTACATTCGAAGTGCGTTTGTACGTTGATGTGAGGAATTCGTTTATTGTTTTAATACTCTTGAATCACACATGGAAAAATTGATGTTTTGCGACCACAAATATGCATACCTTCTAGTACATCTCAGCTTGTCACTTGAGATGAATGAAATTAAGAACTTTATAGACTTTTGTCTTTCCTGTGCAAGTTTAACATTAAGAATTAATGTATCTAACGATTTAATAATACCCTTTTAAAAAATAATAAAATTAAGTTAGCATCTTTAGAACTGTTAATACTGAATTACTACTTGTTTAAAATCTACCTGTCTTTACAGAATTATCAAAAAATATTTCAGGTAGTGAAAAACTTTTTTTTGAGAAAATGTCACTCTGCTTCAGCTTCAGTATAAGGTACAGTAAATGTTAGTTTAATAAAAATATCAGATTTAACTACACAGTAAAAGAAAATTTTTAATTTAAGTAAGAAAAATGTATGTTTAGAATTATAACAATAAGTTTGAACGAATCTGATAAGGGTACATAGTAAGGAACTTAAAATTTTGTAAACCCCTTTATAAAGTGTTTGTTCATCAATAATATAAGACATTAATTTCCTCATATAATAGGGTAATTTTTCTTGTTCAAGTTACTTGTGATTCTATAATTTAATCGTATTATAAGTAAAATATATAGACTACAGTATGTCTCAAAGCCTACTGCGTATGAAATAACCAAATTATTAAATTGAGCTATGTATTTAAATATATTATAACAATTATATTTTAAAAAAATAATCTAATAAAATTTCTCTTAAAGCTATATTTGCATTTTTCATTTACTGTAACTATAAAAAAAATATTTTGTTAGTGCCAGGATTTGAACCACATTCGCATTGTTTGCTCAATCTACTGATGTTGGAACAGTTCAGTTCAAAAGTTTTTATTTACATAAAGTACCCTTTACAGTGTTTTATACAATATTTGTTGACATGCCAGCACTCTGTGCTCTTTTGCCAAAACTTACATTTGTTACATTATAAATTACAATGACAGAAACCGAGAATACAGTTTATTTGAAGGGAAATTTTAAAAACCTTCTTGCAGTGTCCTGGGGGCTTGTTTGCCCAATGTCTTTTTCAGCACTATATTTAGTTATAATATATTTACACTTACATCATATGAACTTAATTTTAAATTACACTTAACAAGTAATTATATGAATAAGATTAGAATGAGAATTTACAATATTTGGTTGATTTGGTAACAACTATGAACTATTTACAATATTACATGAGAATTCAACTCGAGCACTAATGGCACTATGGTTGATGTCCATTTTTCTACGCGCACTGGCACTGTGGGTGGTGTCCATGGTTGGCGGGTTTCTGCCCGGTCACGGTGGTCTGCCTGGGTGGTAATCTATTATTAATTTGTGGGGGTATGGGCGTGTAATGTTGTGGATTCCTATGTTTTGTATGAGTGTGTACGGGTGTTGTGCTGCTTTGCGAAAGAAGTTGTCTGTGTATTGTATTACAAGTTCTCGGGGTGATGGTGTGTCTGCGAGAGCATGTAGCTGTATATTGGTTACGTACTTGTATTTCCCGAGTGTTGATCTGAGTAATTTATTGAAGCATGTTTTAGTTGGTGGAAGCGGATGTCGGGTACGTGGGCGAAGATTACGGATGAATACAACAAAATAGGTACAATGTACGCCTTGAAGAGGCGCACTCTGTCCTTGGCTGGCAGGGGGCTGTGGGGGCGGAGAAGGGTGGAAAGCGAGTTGTAAGCGCGGTAGGCCCGGGCAGTGGCAGACGAGAAGTGCGGTGAGAAGCGCAGTGTGCGGTCCAGTGTCACACCGAGGTATTTCACTGAATCGCTCCATTTGATCACTGCGCCTCCCACAAACAGTGCTGGTGGCAGACGGGGGCGTCGTCTGGTGAAGAAAATTGCTTCTGTTTTGGTGGGGTTAGGGAGAATGCCCCAGGATAGGAAATAATTATTAACTGAGTTGATGGCCGCGGTCAGCCTGGCTTTAATTAGGACGGGGTCGTGATGGCGTACCATCAGCGCGGTATCGTCCACGTACATGACTATCGTGCATTCCGGGGGCTTAGGGATGTCATGGTTGTACAAAGAGAATAGGAGAGGTGAGAGCGTAGACCCTTGTGGGACTCCTGCTGAGATGTCTCTGTGGGATGATGTGGACCCTTCCACCCGCACATGGAATGTGCGGGCTTCCAGGAAAGAGTGAAGGATGCAGCGAAGTGCAGGGTTGAATCCCAGGAAGGCCAGCTTGAGGATTAGGGCCTGGTGATGGACTGTATCGAATGCACGACTCAGGTCTAGTAACACCATGGCGGTATGGATCCGTTGGGTGAAGTTGAAGGTGATTTGGTCGGTGACATGAGATAATGCGTGCTGGGTTGATAGATGTCGTCGGAAACCAAACTGGAATTCTGGTAGCGGTTGTAGGCTGGCTACTTCCGCCTCTAACCTGGCCAGGACTATGCGCTCCGCTATTTTTGAGGTGACAGATAACAGTGATATGGGATGGTACGACGCCGGCCGGTTGGCCTTGCCCTTCCCCTTAAATATGGGCACTACTGTGGCCTCGCGCCATGGGTGTGGGTAATGACCAGTGATGAGGATGCTGTTGATTATGTTGGTGAGGTATATGAGTGCTTTGCATGAAATGGATTTGAGAAGGCATGGGGTGACTTCATCCGGGCCTGGGGCAGCATTGTTGCGCACCCGGTCAATCTCCTTTCTCACCTGCCTGGGCGTGGCAAGCCTGAGCGCACCAGGTGCAGGTGGTGGGGGAGGTTGGTAGTGGGTGGGTAGCTTAGAGAGGTGAGATGGTACTGGTGCAGGTGTGAATGAGTTGGCAAAGTGGTCGGCCAGGCACTCAGCCCTGTCAGTCCCCGACTCCGCCATGCCACAGTCCGCCTCCAGGGGCGGAATCGCTGACCTGGCAGAGCGGACACTGCGTGCAAAGCGCCACACCGAGCCATTTGCCAGTGACAGTGCCTGGAGCTTTTTGACCTCGCCCGCCGTCATCCATTCAGCGACGGCCACTCTACACCGTCGGAACAGTGCATTGTAGCCGTCCCTGTCCGGCTGCAGGCGGGTACGTTGCCACCGGCTCCTGGCATTATTTCGGGATGAAATGAGGTGCTCGATGTCTTCGGGGAATGGGACCCCAAGGTGGTGAGGCCTAACCTTGGGGATGTGCAGTGCGGCTGAGGTGATGATGGTGTCAGCAAAGTGAAGAACATGTTGGTCAAGTTCCTCCTTTGTGCGGGCTTTACGTTGCAGGTATAGCTGCTGGTCCATAGCTGTTCGATACTTTTTCCAGTCAGCTAATTTGTAGTTGAGAATGTGGTTGGTGGAAGCAGGGGTGACTGTGGTGTCTAGTGTCCCCATGACGGGGTAGTGGTCGGACGTCAGGTCGGTGATGACAGTTAGGGGACTGACTCTGGGCAGGCGTGTGCCTATCACCAGGTCCAGTACACTGGGGCTGCCGGTATGGGAGTGGGGGTGGTAGGTGAATGTGTCAGGGGCATGGAGTGTCATGGGGGTTCCCATCAGGTACTTGCGGAGGGCAATACCTCTATGGTTGTTTCTTAGGCAGCCCCAGGAGGTGTGCCTGGCATTGAAGTCACCCGCCAGGATGACACGTGAGTCGAGCCGGCGGAGGCTTGTGAGGTCCTCCTCCGAGAATGGGGTGGGTGGTGGAATGTAGAGGGCCACGGCAGTGAAGGGTGTGGGGTTTGTGTGCAGCCGGACTGCCACCGCTTCCACGTAGCGTAGTTGCGGCATATGCCGCCGGTGGTGCGACCAGGTCCGGCGCACAACAATCGCCACACCCCCCTGTGCACCAGCCAACCGATCGGCGCGGTGCGTCACATATCCTGGTACTGCGAGCGGGACACCAGCACTGAGCCAGGTTTCCGCCAGGAAGACCAGGTCTGGTTTGTGAGCTGAAATGAAATGGTTGAACTCGGCAGTTTTGTTTGTAACACAGTTGCTATTCCAGACTGTAAATTTAAGGGAGGGCATTGGCTAGTGCAGTGAGTATGGAGAAAATCACTGTGCACTTCTCGTCATTGGTCTGCGCTGATTTAAATTTCCTGATGGCATCTAGGAAAAATGGAACCCACTTCAATAAGTTTAATTCTTTTACTAATTTAATTAACTCTGTGAATTCACTGAAAATGGTGGGTTCCACATTAGATTGCTGAGATTTAGGTGGGGGTTGGCTTGGGTGTGGCTGGCGGGGCTGAAGGTTTAGGTGAGGGCGCGTGACACGGTTCAGACTGTGTGGAGCATGAATGGGTGTGTCGAGAAGAGGTGGAGCTGCTGTAGGCTGAGCTGTGAATGACCTTAGGGCACTTGCAAAAGACTTGGTTGGTGGTTTGAGGGTGGGGAATGTATCTGCAGAGTTGGGCGGCGGTCTCCTGGGCTGCGCTGGTGGGGTTACCTTGGACTGTAACAGCGCCATCCGGACCGGGCACTCCCTGGAAGCGGCGAGGTGTTGGTTGTCCTGTACCTTGTGGTCCAGGCAGTTTACACAGGTTGGCGTGGTGGTGGCAGGTGCAGGGCATTCGGTGGAGGGGTGATCCCCCGGGCACCTCACACACCTGGCCCTCATTGAGCATGAGAAGCTGGAGTGATTCCAGCGCTGGGATCTCACGCAGCGCTGCAGTTCACGCTGTCCCCGGTATGCCTCAAATCTGGCCTCCATATGGTCCAGGTGGTGTGGGCCCAGGACTGTGGACAACTGGATGGTTCCCCGCAGGGATACCAGGTACAGCGGGACGGGGATGGTCTCCCCCGAAGGCGTGCGGCGGTCCATCCTCTTGATGCTGTCCACCGCCAGCCCAAGGGAGCAGATCTGCTCCTTGAGCTCTGCGGTGTCGTAGTCGACTCCCAGGCCCCTGACGACAAACCTGGAGTTCTTCTGGTCGACCCTGGGGTGTGTGAAGTATTCAAAGTTATTTTCCGTGAGGAACTGCAGGAGCCTTTCATGGTCCTCCTGCGTCTCCGTCCGGATTGTCACCTGGAAGTTGTTGGTGCGAATGGCATAATTGTGTTTAAGCAGCTTGGTCAGGGCGGGTCTATGCTGCATGAAGGCCTTGTTCATGCTAGTCTTCACATAGATGGGCGGCATGGGCAGCTTTGGGATGACCCGTTGGGTGTGCAATGGTACCTGCTGGGGCTTATTCGCAGCAGCGTCAGGGGGTCGCGGCAACAGATGGTGACTAGGCGGTGGAGGCCCGGGCGCAGTGGCAACATCGGTGGGCATGTCAGGCTGGGCCGGTGACATTGGTGTTCGTACAACGTCCTCTTCTTCACTTAGCACCGCAAACCGATTGCTCTTAGCTATTGGCGATGAGCTGGGGCTGGTCCCCAAGTGGGACGAATCTCGCTTCTGTTTGTCGTTTCTTGGCACTGTTTGCCAGTCGTTTGTTGTCTTGGTAGGGCTTCTGGGTGGTATAGTTTCCCTGGGTTCTGCTGTGCATGCGTTTTGCTGCTGATGAAACATTTCCCGGGCCTGATGGTATTGCGTGATGTACTGGAAGAATTCAGTCTCGCAGACGATATTAGGGATATCGTCGTCGATACTGAATTTGTTTGGTTTAAAAGAGTTTATGTCACTGATAATATATGGGTGCTCCAGGGGAATATCACCTTCAATATTTCTTAGGTGCACATGTAGAAGTATCACATTGTCATCTACATCCGAGTCCAGATAAAATAGGTTATTTAGATATAAATATACCCACTCGGGGGTGACACACACGTTCTTTGCAGGGCAATAAAGTTCGTAAATGTTAGCTTGGTTTAAATTAGAATTAAATGTCGATGAATCGGCCAATTAGTGAAATATTTCTCGGGTTGTAGGCAAACACGAAGGTGTAGGCAAAACTGGGCCAGTCGCCATGTTGTATTCACCTAGTGTGAAGCACTGCTCTGAACTAAATGCATTTTCGTTAGTGTTTTGTTTTTGCACATGCAGTGCCGTATTAACGTATAGGCGCACCCGGCGGCCGCCGGGGGCCTCGCCCCCCAGGGGGCCTCAGTCTGCCTCACATAAATCACCATCGCCAAAGATAACACACACTACAATTGTTGTCTGGACAAGTGTGTGACAATACACAATTGCAAGAAAAATATTTCTTGTTCCGGCTTGAGGAATAAAAAATATTCGATGATACATAATTTCTTACATATATATTTTTTTCGTTTTTAATAATTTATACATTACACACTGGCAAACTAATCGAAAGGAATCGTATCATGCATCTAGCTGTCGAATGGTTGTCAGCATGCAGGTGCACTGCGTGCATTCTGTTGGCAGTACATTTAAACAATGTGCGTTTTACCTATCGAGGAATCGATCTACTGCGTAAAGAAACAGTTTTGCGCTGGGCTATGAGAGTAAGCGAAAGTTTGTTTTCTGTGTTGTTACTACAAATAAATTGCCGTTTTGTAAAATGTGTGTACAGTAATGGTAAGTGATTTGTATCACTGGGCTTAGCAATAGCATGAGAAATTTAGCCTACTGTTTATTCATATGAGGCCCACTTCCGTAGTAGTTTTTAAGATCGTTCTACAATGGCGCATAAGCGAAATAACTCGGATGCGGACCTGAAAACGCAGTTTTTTTATTATTGCATCCTTAAGATATTTTTCATACCCAATTGTACAAAGATATTGGACAAGTCATAAGGATTACAAAATAAATGAAAAAGGTTATGCATTTACAATATTACACATGTCTAAACATTAAACAAACATTTCTGTCGTATATAGTTTATAAATTCATGATGAATCTACGTCAGCTTCTTATGTACATCAGTACATCACCTCCATTAGTGTTTGGAAATATATATATATATATATATATATATATATATATATATATATATATATAAACAGAAAAGAGAAGCAGAAAAAAGAGAGGAGAAATATGCAGTGTGTGACAATATGTGGTATTTCTAGTGATTACGATTCAAATATTATTTACAGTATTAGAACACTTTTTCACATGTGTTTTTATGATACTAATTCGCTTCCGAGACATTGTATAACGGGCTTCTGGGTTTTACAGTTTCTTTACCCGAAAATATAACAGAAACCATAATAAAACATGTTCTAATTTTCTGTTGGGATTGGGGTATATAAGTAATTGTAAGACAAAGTCATATAATAACTTAGTAATTAAAAGACAAATTCACATAATTACTTAATAGTATATAAAAACTTAACTTCTAAAAACGTGATTCTAAGAAATTTGTATTTTCCTTATTTTTCTAAAGTTTTGCACATCCTTCAGTAGTGGCATAGTGACCGAGTTGCCGGTCTCCGTAGCGCGCCTGATTGTGGTGCGGGCGGTTGCTGTTCTGGGTTCGAGTTCTGGGTAAGGCATGGGTATTTGTGTTCGTCCGTTAGAGTCACCACTTGACACAAGTCTGTATTGTCACTGTCACACAGTCACAGGGCTTGACATAATAGTTGTAAAGGGGGGAATTTTAGACTCGTTGGTGTTGTCTCGACCTCGCGAAGGAGCCTGACATAAAAAAAAAAGTGTTGGCTAGGGTGAAGGTTCACAGCTAGAATATCTAAGGTTTTGGGTTTTAAGTTTGCCTGTTCGAATTTTTTAATTTTTTTTCTTGTGTTATTTTTTCATGTAGCTATTTGACAGTCGTTTATTTCCAAAATTTATTGGTTTATACAATATTTATCTGCACAGATAGACAAATGTCCTATGTAGTTTTCCGATCCAAATAGTGTGTGTGTGTATATATATGTGTTGCAATTTTCTTATTTTTAATTGTATGATTAAATCAAGTAATTTATTTTCAGGTGAACAGTCCACCATGTAACTGTGGTAACTTATTAGAAGATTAAAAGAGCTCCTTAAACGCAATCATGAAACGTATCTATGAAAGTGGTGCCCATAAAATACAAAAGGCTAAAAGATGTGAACTATTTATAGAATCTTTACCAAAAGTGACTTCATTTCTTAAAACAGTCTCTGGTGTTGAAATAGATTTAAGCTTAATTAGTGATCTCACTTCTAGTTCTTCAGATCGTCTTCCAGTTGATCTCAATGCTACATCTTGTGGTCCGTCATCCTCTCCACTCGTAAATGTTAAAGAAGCTTATCCCGACAGCTCTTCTTCAATTATTTATACCCTTCAGAATTCAGTTCCAGTTTATCACAATATTTCATCTCCTGGTCCGTCACCGTCATCCTCCCCACTCGTAAATGTTCAAGAAGCTTATCCCGACAGCTCTCCTGCAACTATTTCTGACCTTCAGAATTCAGTTTCACATGAAAAAGATGAAATACGCAGTTGTGATGAAATGGAACCAGGTAAAGATGTAGAACAATGGAAGTTATTTCGAGGTTCTAAAAATGAACTTCAAGAATATTGGATAAGGAAAGGCCCTTCAAGCTGTCAAAATTTCAACCACAATTTTATTGATTCTGTTCGTAAATATGAGTGTTCACAAGATAGCAAAAAAGTAATTGAGTCACGAACATTTGTCCATCCATGTTTTTCCGGGAGCTTCAGACTGGGGAGAAAATCAGGCGTGAATGGTTACTGTATTCACCATCATCTGGTCGAGTATATTGATTTGTTTGTAAACTTTTTGGTTCTAATTCTTTCAGTCCCTTCTGTTCAGAAGGCTTCAACTATTGGAAACATGCAACACAGTCTCTAACTGGCCACGAAAATGGGAAGGAGCATAGAAATAATATGTTAGTGTACTTGAGATGCTGCAAAGAAGTAGGAAGAATTGATACAGCACTCCAGATCGAAATTAATAAGGAATGTGAATATTGGCAGAATGTTTTGGTTAGAGTTGTCTCTGTCGTAAGGTTTTTAGCTGAAAGAGGTCTACCATTCAGAGGAGATCAAGAGAAATTTGGTAATCCACATAACGGGAACTATTTAGGGTCACTTGAGTTGATAAGTGAATATGATCCATTTTTAAAAGAACATATAAAGAAATATGGAAATACAGGTCGAGGAAATGTTTCTTACCTGTCGTCTTTTGTATGTCATGAATTCATAGAAGTGATGGGGAGAAAAATGTTTGATCAGATTGTTATAGAGCTTAAGGAGGCCAAGTATTACTCGATATGTGTAGACTCCACACCTGATATAGCACATACTGATCATCTTACATTTATTATTAGGTATGTAATAAATAGTGAAACAACTTAAAGGTTCTATAAATTCATTGCCATTAATGGGCATTCAGCCGAAACACTCTTCAAAGAAGTAACTGATTTTCTGAGAAACTGTGGTATTCTTCTTGAAAATTGTCGGGGACAGTCTTACGACAATACATCAAACATGAGTGGCAAATACACTGGTTTGCAAGCAAGAATCAGACAAGAAAACCCACTAGCAGAATTTATACCATGTTCTTCCTACTCTTTGAATCTTGTTGGTATAGTAGCAGCAGAAAGCAACCGAAATGCGACAAAATATTTTGACTTCATTCAATCACTGTACAACTTTTTTCAGCATCAACTAGCAGATGGAACATTTTGTTATCTGATATGAATGATTCAAGTAAAAAGGTAAAACCACTCTCCAACACTAGATGGTCAGCTAGGGCAGATGCTGTTTTAGCATTGAGCGAAGGATATGAAGTGATTGAGTCAGTACTGGATGCGATTAGAAATGACACCGAGCAGTATGCTGGCACGAAATTAAAAGCTGCGGGTTTGAAGAAATGCATGGAAAGATTTGAGACAGTGTTTCTCACTTACTTTTGGAATAATATCTTGGGAAGAATCAAAAAGATCAACACAGTCCTGCAAACACCTACTCTTACTTTGCCAGTAGCTGTTAAAGTTCTCGAGTCTCTAAAATCATATGTTGAACAGAAAAGAGGCAGTTTTGACAGCTACGAAAGTTCCGCTTTGGCATCAACTGAAAACACAAATAGTGAGAATTCTGAGGATAGAACAAATAGACGCAGCACTCGGCTTACGTTTTTCGGCAACAGCAGCAACCCAGATACTATTCTCAAAGGAAGAGATAAACTTAGAGTTGAGACCTACCTTCCAATCATAGACTCATTGGTATTGAATCTAAATATACGCACAGAAGCATACAGAAGAGTTATGAAGATATTCGGATTTCTGGAGGATTTAATTGATCTACAAGAAGACAAACTGAAAATTTGTTGCGACTATTTTGCTTCTGTATACAAACAAGATGTAAACTAGTTGGAGCTTGTTGAATAATGACTACATTTAAAAAGTTATCTTACATAAAATAAAGACATTTTGCAGCTTCTACACCATTATAATGGTTCCGATTGTGCAAACTCTGGTGAAGCAGAAGGGGAAAGAAATATTGTAATGTACGAAGAAAATTTGGAAGGAGGTGATGATGTTGGGTGTCGATCTACTCCTACAAAGAAGTTGAATTTACAAGCCATCTATCATCATCTGTATGAAAATGGATTGTTGCCAGCATTTACGAATGTGGAAATTTCTCTGAGAATGTTCTTATCAATGATGGTGTCAAATGCTTCGGGTGAACGATCTTTTTTAAAACTGAAGATTATTAAAATATAAAAGGAAGTGCTATGCAACAAGAAACATTAAACAGTTTGAGCATTCTCAGTATCGAATGTGACATATTAGAACGCTAGACTTTGCCTCAAAAATGTAGAAAGAAGCCTATTTAAATTATTGATAGGCATAGACATATTCTGCGTGAGGTTGAAAACTTTGAAGTAGACTTTGGTGCTAGTGCTTAAAGGGGAAGTTATACTTGATTTTGAAGAAGTTCAATCTTTCATTAACACTTTTTTGCATTATTGAAATAAAAATTGGTATTGTTACAGCTTACAGTAGTAGCCTAAAGACCATTAATTCATTTCAATATAACCTCAGAAATTAATCAGTCGCAGATTGAAAGTTTAAAAACAATTATAGGTTAATTATTACTGCATGTTTTGATGTAATCTGATATAAATATTAATAATACTTAGTTCTGTTAAGTATAAGTATAAATAAAATAAATAAATATATAGTGAAAGACTTACAGTGTATTTTTTTCAATTTAAAACATATATTTTATTGAAAAACCTTTGGAAATGTATTGTTTTTTTGTATCACAGGAACTGAACAAAGTTAATGTAATACAAGTTATTATTTATTCGTGTAAAAATTAACAACAGTAGAAAATATTGCAATTCTGCCAACTGTATATTCAATATTTTGGTTTTAAAAAACACCTATAATAGCACCATTTTGCACCTTGTAATACAAATTTTACCGGGAAGGACCCCGAAACCCCTGTCTTTTGCTTGGGGTATGTTCACTCCTACGAAAGGGGCCTCTTTTCGGGATAATGCCAGGGGCCTCGCAGAGGCTTGATACGGGTCTGTGCACATGTTTTTCCAAATACTCATTGTTTGTGTACATTAACGATTTATTAAAACACCGATAACTTGAAGAATCGGCAAAGCCGATCCTTACCTTTATTCACACGCATGCGCAGGTGATCGCAGCACACGATTTGCACGAAATATTTACAAAAATTCACCTTTTTACATGAAAATCGCGGTGATATCGCACAATAGAATATAGCAACGCTGACGTCTCAGAATTCGCGCGTTACCCATCTCCCTAACCATTACACTACGAAACCTCTTACGAATTTTTTTGGAAAATTATGGTATATCCATAGTGTAATGCCACTTTTTCTTAAATTATTTTTAATAAATTTTGGGTGTCACGAATGTAGAATTAAATTTTCTGATTGTGATATGTACCATCAACCATCATTAAACGCATCGTTTTCCACATCCATTGTACTCGTTCTGTGATCGATACGTAAATAAACGTGTCTGTTTAGCACTTGAAAATGTAACCACTGGTCACAAACAAACACTAAACTCATTTAAAATACATATAAAATTGCTTCAGCACTTCATACAGGATTTATTTATGTTTAAAAATACGAGGTTCACGAGAATCCGCCATTTTATACATTGCGATCAGAACAAGCAATTGCTTGAGACATGCCTGCAGTGGTCTTGGCAAAGACGATCTTATTCGTGTTCTTAAGCACGGTCTCAGCGACTATGAAACATGCTTCTACGATGGTGTTCTCAAGCAACGACTATGAGACAGGAGAATGCCCTCTCATAAATAAGAAATATGTGACTATCATAAGATGGTTTTCATCAAGATTGTCTTGTTTGCGATCACTTGAGATAATCTCAAGCAACCTCTATGGCACACAAATGTTAAATAAGAATGCATATAAGAATTTCTTGACGAAGGAATTGCTCAAGACGTGAATATAAATACCACCCTAGGATACGGTATTCTGTCTTGACTCCTTCCAGTTACTATGTTTTATAATTCCACCGACACAAACGGATTTTTGCATTAGTTTAAATTCTTATTGTCTATCCAAGTGCTTATAACAGGGTTGGTCAGATTTAGACTGAACTATAGAAAAATGTGCCTAAATTTTGAAAAAATTCAAATAAAACAATAGAAAGGGGTTGAAGTGTGTATTTAAAATATACTCTTTCCCAGGTCTGTTGTCATCTACTTAAAACATTATTAACATTGCCAGTCAGACAACGCATAGCTTAAGCCGGTGGATCTAGCAGCTGAAATTTTGCACAAGAGTTGCTTAAGTAATTTAAATGAGCACAAAAAGAGAGGGTTTTTGAAAATTCATCTCCTAAGACATTTAAATAGGGTAAGAAAATTTTTAATATGATTTATTGTATCTCCGTATATAAATAATCATAAGAATGATCCTGGTACAAATAAAAAGTTAACTAAAGCTACCAACACCAATTTAAAATCTTGTGAAATACAACTCCTGATGGGTGAAAAAGGGGTTAATAATGAATTATATCTAAGTATCTAACTAACAGTAAAAAAAAAATTGGGTATTAAAAATGAAAATAAAAACACTACCAAACACGAATTTAACTCTTTTTTAAAAATTAAACCGTTAAAGAAATTAACAAGGTTTTTTTATGGTTTTTATTACAATTAATTATAGTTCAGAAACCAAAAAAGTAATGGATGTTAGGAAAAAGAATAAGCAAACGAAACCTGCCAACCACAATTTTACAATGATGTGAAAATCAACCACAAATGAATAAAAAGTAATATAAATGGTTTAAAAAATTAATTATTTCTCCGAGTCTAATTAAGCGTAAAAAATCATTTAGGTATCTAGTATACTGCACTCCAGTAAGAAAATATGACATACTGGCCCCTATCTTGGAAATCCATAACATTTGGCCTAGAAGTTCGGAAAAAAATTCCAAAAATCATCAAAAATTCATTCATCAAGAGTACTAATTTATACGATCGGTATCCTTACTCGCTTTGATACTTAGTCAATGAAAAAAATTTGAAGTAAATGCTACTTAAATTTACTTTAAAAAATGTAAGAGTTTCAATAAAAAGCTACAATACTACAAACAAAAAAAATTATTACATAAATCCTACACTGCTACGGGAACACTTGCTAAAGTTAGCAATCTAATCAACATCAATTCCTGTATTGGTTTGATTTAAATTTTAGGTTGTACGAAGTTCACCGGGTCATCTTGTATGTAATAATTGTTTTGTTGGTAATATTGCTGTTTTATTTCTTGAACCTGTTACTTTTATGTTAATTCAAAGTAATTTGTATTTATATATTTGTTTTATCCATTGACCAAGTATCGAAGCGAGTAAGGATCTCGTTCGTATAAATTAGTACATTAATGATAGAGTTTTTGATGATTTTTGGAATTTTTTCCAAATTTATAGGCCAAAAATTATGGATTCAAAGAAAGCAGCCAATTTTTCATCACAAGCTTCTTGGAGGCTGGTAGACTAGAAACCAAAGTTCCGTTTAATTATAGGTATTAAATGAAATTTCTTCTCTTAATGTTATTTTTTTGATGGAGAATGTATCGTACCAATCACTGTAATTAAACAAATTTATAAATTCCTTAATTGTTTATTATTTTTAAATTTTGGATTTTTTCTCGAATTTCTAGCTTAAGAAATACAGATTTCCAATTTGACGGCCATGACACACGACCAGATGGCGGGCGCCGTGGCACTAAATAATAACTGCATTCTCGCGGTTGAAAATTATACTAAAATTTCAGTTACACACTCTATCAAACGAAAACAATATGAAAAATCCAAGATGGTGGCCTCCAACGGACAAAAACAAGATGGCGGTCATGATGTCATAGAAGCTGGCGCTATATCTACCTAAGTATTGGTGGTGGGTGGTCAGTGTGTCGTTTGTTTCTGTGGAGAAAGGATCAATCGCCATTTATATTTTACCCTCACCGGGATTGAACCAACGTCTCAGAGATTCATGATGTACCTTAGTGTAATTTAAAAATTAAATATTAATAAAAGTTTGATTATTTAATTTTTTTAATTTTTATCTTCCCCAATCTTTTCTTATAATAATTAAGGGGTTTGAAGATGGTAACAGTATTTATTATTGCCACGATTACGTTATATTTAAATAAGGCGGAAAGTTTTGGAAGTAAAATGGTGGATGTCACATCATAATTCAAAATGGCGCAAACTTCTAGAAAATAAAATCAAACTTGCGAATCCACAATGGCAGAAATAAGATGGCCTCCAGGTTAAAGTTAAAGGTAAAAGGTCAAGGTCAATGTCAAGTTCATTTAAGATGGCTGCCGGCTCCAGGGCTTGTACTGGCCTAAAAAACTACTTGGATTGAATTTGGTTTTTAAATATAGTTAATTATATATCCGAAGCTAACCAATCATGTAAAATTATGTTTTGGGTACCAATAACCAACATACCAAACCACCAAAAACAATTTTTCTACTTTTCTTAATTGAACCAGATTTGTGAAATATAAAGTAAATGTTGTTTTAGCATCATTAATTATATCTTCGAAGGTAAACAAGCGAAGTAAACATATAATTAATATAATATACACAACAAAAAGACGTACTGCCATTTTTTTATTTAGCGTAATTAAACTTCTAAAGAGGGTCAAAGGGGTAAACATGGTTTTAAAATAGGCCTAGTTAATTATATCTCCGACGCTAAACACGCACAATAAACAGTTTTAAATACCTACCATTTATATAGATACAAAAATTACCAAAAACAATTTTTCCGTTTTGCGAAATTCAAACCATATGGGGTATGAAAAGGATAAGTATGGTTTTTAAAACAAAACAAAAATGAACATTGATAAATTTCAATCTGTACGTATAAATGGAAGTGAAATTTGGAGGAAATATTCCTCGTGTAACCTAGGGGTATACTAAGAACGTAATTTTTTTTTAAATAACATCCCCAGAGGAGTGTAAAAGGTTTGGTAAAGGTTGCATGAAAGATTTTTTTTTTAAGTTACGAAGATGACACATCGTAAATATACGTTTCGAAATAATAAAATAACACGTGATTCACTATTTTTGAATATTTATCTCCCAAAGTAGTGAACAGGGGTGGCAAATTTTGTATTGAAAAACAATATTAATTTTTTTTAATATTTGGTCATAATTTATCATGGCAAAGGCGGAATTTTTGATGCTTCTTCGTTTTCATGACAACGGGTGTTGCAATATTGATAAGTTAAAAATAAAAATTTCCCGTTTTTAAAGTATTAGCCCTACGTAACGGAAGCTCGCAGTGATATTCCTTATATTACATAGCCATCAACTGACGACGATATTTTCAAAAAATCTGCTCCCGCGGGTTGTTTAACCCAGGCAACGCCGGGTACCTCAGCTAGTCTGGGGACGAAATCAGAGCTCAATTCCTAAAACGACGCAACTGTTTTCTTAGTAATGCTAGTAGTATATGATTGTCGGTATTGGCCTGGATTCTGGTTGAGGAGCTGGAACCAATTTCCACCATCTTGGATCGTGGTCACGGTGGCCATATTGGATGATCATGACCATTGAGCATTACCTTATACATATTTGCGAAAATATTTCCAAAATTTGCTAAAATTAAAAATAAAAAAAATCGCCAAAATAATTTAAAATTAAAATTTTTAAGGGAAAATAATTTCATCAAAAAAATCAAAAACATATGGGAAAACTTCACTTTTCTAGAGGAAAAATTCCTTTTTGAAGGCAATTTTCCCACTTTGTTATCCAGAAAATTTCACGGGCTTGAATCTTCATCAAAGCTGCTTAAATCACCCATTTACCAGCCGCCACTTACCCGCTGGTACTTTTGTACATTACCCTGGTGGCCATTTTGGATGACCTTGACCCCGGTGGTGACCTTGCTATAAAAATCTTGGATTCGATAATTTTTAATTATGAAGTCGCTTCAGCTATTATGAGTTACAACCTCGCTTCAGCATTCTTGGAATTCGTTATTTTGTTTTATAAAATTTCCGCCATTATGTTTTCAAGAAATTTTTTACTTTTTTTGGTAGAGTCTTCTCATCCGCCATTTTGAAAATCTGTAATTAGTATTAAAAAAATGGGATCAATAAAAAAAATATATAATAAATAAAAAACGAATATCCTGTTATATCGATGCTGCCACAATTCAGGTTTTAGCTAAGTACATGATAATTTAAAACGCGTCTTGCAATTTACTTTAAGCAAAAAGAGATTTTATAGTTATTATTATTTATTTAATAAAATCAAAAATATTTTCTTTTAAGTTTATATTTATGTTCTCGGCTTCATTTGGCTGAACTCTTAATTGTAGCTGCTTACACGTTTACACGAACCAACCCATTAGAGCATATGAAACATACAAACGTAAACTAAAATAATACTACAATATTTCAAAAATGTTTGTATCTTACATACAATAATTAAATTTGTCTTTTTTTGGAGTTCAATAAATATCCTGATGGTTATGAATAACTGTTAACACCTTAATGTGACATAAATTCAACTACAAAAAAAAACCAGAAATAATCCCGGTGCTAGAACACGTAAGTACCTTAAATGTTAAGCTATGGATGTGTGATGCTATTGCATAAGCGTGCATAGCGTATGCTATTCTAAAAGTGGACGTTGGTCACAAAGGAAGTAGTATCCTTTGGGCTGGAATTACAAACTTCCCCTGTGCATAACACAGTCGTAATGGAAAACCGCTTCCATTGTTCAGAAGTAAACGGCCTGGAGGTAATCTCTGAATGGGTTGGATTCAGGTAAGCTAGAAGTCGGAGGAACAAAGGTTTTAAGCGTTGAAGTCTACCAACTAAAATAATCAACAAGAGGAATTATGACATTTTACCTTTGCTCTCAAAATAATCTCGTAAACACATGTAAGTTAATGAAAGAACTCTTGGCAGTAAAATTGATGTAAATATTATTAAAATTTTAGTCATTGGGCGTATAAATATTATAAATACTTTGATTTACATTAATTCCAAACGTGTTTCAAGCCATTTTATTCGCATTCATACACACAAACACACGCACATACATACATATTTTCAGTGCAAAAATATTTAAAAAAGAAAAAAAAATCAGAATTTTCTGGCTTAAAGAGTAATTAAATTTTCTTTATCAAAATTTGCCATAAATTTAGTTTTTTTATTGAACGTTCTTGTGATCCAAACCGTAAAATAACGGACTAATAATTATTTAATTTTACCCCTGAAAATTATTTAAGTAATAATTTTTCTAATGTGTACGATTTTTATCCATGCTTGGTTAAGTTTAAATTATGATATATCACCTGTATAATTCATAAATTAGTATTTAATATACAGTTTATTCTACTTTACTTATAATAAATCGTCGTAACTGCATACATTTCATTTAGGAAACAACCGACACTTCGGTATGTTGAAGATAATTATTTTAATTTTCTCACACATTTTTAAAACAATAATCGCCTTTATTTTAAACGAAAAATTAAAAAAAATAATAGATAAATAAATATTATTTTGATATTATGGAAATATCGGTGCTCGGCATTGACAGAGAATTAGACATTTGTAGTTACCAACTGACGCAAGCATCATACGAAGTCAGATATTATTACCTTTTAAGCTTGTTTTTTGTTATTTATACGAAATATTATTTTAAATTTGCCTTAGTTTTAATGCCTTGCAAACAATCGTTATGTCTAAATAAATAAAAACTAAAGAGAGAGAAAAAAAAATAGTTGAATGGTTTAACATTACGCATGTAAGATTTAAAGAACAGAATTCGTTTTCCTGGGAGTGTTTATTTGCCTTCATTTCCTTAACCAGCAATTTCATCATTTGCCTTACCTAAATTCGTCTTGCCTAAAACAATTTTTATTATATTCATTTTGTACAAAATTAATTTTGCATGACTATTCTGCAGAAAGATAATTTGCCTGCTGTAAAGACAGAACTGCATTATTGAATATGACGTGCACTCACAGGGCCAGACGCAGTACGAGACAGTTTGCGTGGGGAAGCCTACAACTCAAGTAGTTTCGGTTCCCTACCACGTTCGTAAAACTTCGGATTTCTCTCAAAAATTGAAAGTAAAAAAAACGAAGGGTTAGGTTAGGTTAGGTCAGTCACAACATGCTTGTTTTCATTGATTTAGCGGCTGAAGTGGCGTTAATACCAAAACGCAAAACTTCGGAAATCAGAAATTCTTGCAGGGAACCGAAACTACATGAGTTGTAGGCTTCCCGTTTGCGTGATCAATGAGCCCCTCTGGCGTGGATATGAGCCCAGTGTCCTGATGACAGACGTCATCAGTACCTCGTCTCCTGTTGCCGGGAGGAACACGGCCTGGGCGGAGACCTGGGTCGTGTCTGGGAGGCGCGATGCCCGCCCACCACACAGTCCACTGGAGCGGCAGCTGCGACTGTAGCAGTGCCCGACCAAGAGGTCCGTCCTGACACTTCAACTAGAGACGGGTCAGCAGGCATGACAACAGAAAACTTTCCCTGTTTTATTTAAAGGGCTTTTATTTGATTGTCGATCTGCAATAAGCCATTAAATGTATACTTTTCTCAAAAATACACGCATTAAGACGAAAACCTCATTGAACCTCAAAAAATAACTAATTGTACGTGGAGCTTAACATTAACTTTAAAGATTTTGCATTTATCGTCCTGAATCATTGTAAATGAGACATTTACAGTCTTGACTGTAGATCACAGTATATATATATATATATATGCTACATTTAGTGGCAAATTTTAATTCGTCTAAGAAGGAATCAATTACACACAGGTCTGCGATGGAAAAGAATAAATTTATCATAAACATGTAGATGTTGGTCTGTATATAGCAAAAATAAACTTTGTTTAAACGTATCACGTCACATTGTTTTTGCATATAGATAAATATATAATAGTTTGTTTGATGAGTAAGTTCGTTTTTTTTTACAAAATTGATTCCATGATCTATATTATTCTATTCTATACTATATGACCGACCATCCTATAGTCTATTGTTACTAACCTGCCTTTACCCTGTGAGAAAAAGTATTTAAAAAAAAGTTTTATGTAGTCTATGACTAATCATAGTGGTTAAAACTGAAAAAAGTGTAATAAAAGATTGTTTTATTAAATCTGTAACTATGGCTCCAAAGTGAATTATTTTGAAGTTTAACTGTATTGGCCATAAACAAGTTTAATATTAGTTTTTAAGTGTAATAACATTAAGTATTGTAGTACTTTCTTTTACACGGTAAATTGTGTTTTAAGTTTATGTTAATTTTTACGGTTTATGCTTACTCAGTTTTACGTAAGTTTATGGCCAAATGTTATACGATTTGGTTTGTACGAGTTTTTTGTATACATAGTTTTCAGTTCATTTTTTTTTTTTTTTTTGCAAATTAAAGGTTAGTTGACTTTGTCTTTTGACAACTAACCTATGGTGTCATTCCTCATTTTCTGCTAATTTATTGAAGTTCAAGTTGTGTATTTTGTTTTGTTTGCCACAACCAGTTGTTTATGCTGAGAGTAAAATTTGGTATTTAATGTGCATTAAATTATTGGTAGCAGAGTTCAGCAAGCCTGATGACGCGCATGTAGGCCGCTAATTCAATTGCTTTGTGAACAGTGTGGTTTAGAGCCACATATTATCAATCATTAAATCTATTAAATTTTTGTGTTTACCAAGCAAATCTGGGCAAATTTTGAACCAGTATATGGCAATACAGCACTAGCACACTGTGTCATTTGAGAGCTACTATTTATGTCCCAACGATCGGTGACGCTGCTGGCAAGGGTAAGCGCTAATTAAGGAAAATGACATGTGATTAATCGCCGACGGATCAGAGCAAATTTTGTTTTCCCAGCCGGAGGTTGCTTCTTGATATAATCCTTGGCTTCACCCTACAAGCAGCAGTTGATATTTCCTTAATTCAAAAGGGAAGTTCTTTTAATTAGTAAAATTATATGTTATTGTAACTAATGTATCTCATCCGTACCTAAACCTTCACTTATTCTTGCCCACGACAGGAATCCAAGTAAGCTCGGGGAGTAAAATATAAGTATTTTCAATCAAGGTTATATTTATCAAAATGCTAACAGGTAAAACAAATAATTACAAAAACTAGTACAAAAATTAATTGTACGTTTCTCAAGCAGAAATAATTAGGAAGTGAATCTTTGAATAAATTTAAAGGTAAGAATTGTTTTTTACGTACTTTGTGCCGTTTATTGGTGTGTTGGGCACAGATTTTAAATTTTAAGTTTAAATTTTCATTTTTAAAATTTTTGCACTTTTATTCTAATTTAATTTTTGTCAGACTTCTGTACACTCTTATCAAACCTTCTTCATCCTAGTTCTCTTTCCCTTGTTATCGGCGCACTCTAGTGGCCGTGTTCTTAAGTCTCTCCCTCTCTCTCTTCTTTGACCGCCAGAGAGCACACTTTCGCCCCCCTTTAGCACCATGCTGGTTGCAAGTCGCCTAGCGCGAGATTTGCGAGTCGAAGTTAAACTTAGTTCGACTGCGCCTTCATAGAGCGCGCGGCGCTCGACGGCTATAGAGGTTTTAACCAAGCAACAGACCTTTGTTTTACCTTGCCTCGGACGTCTTCGGCTCCGTTCGGCACTGAGCCATATCTCCCCCCCCCCCCCCCCCCACTACGGCCTTCCGGGACCCAGCATCCTTTTTTAGACGATAAAGGCACCATGATGGAATTAATTCACGGGCTGTTGGGCTGACTACATCAGCGTCTCTGTCGAGTTGCTCCTCGACTAATAAATTGCGTGTAGATCTGCCTTCTACTGCGCTATAGGATGTAATCGTCTCGGCCGAGGGAATTTTTCCCTAAACTTTTCTTCATCTTCTGTTAGTTAGTCAGCCAACCCGAATAGACACGTTTCAGTATTTTTTTAGTAATTTCTTTTCTTTGTGCTTCCACGACATCTCCGCGTCGCGCGTTCTTACTGGCGATCGCGCAACATGAGTGGAATCATCTGTCATCACCCTGCTTCGGTGAGTCTTTTGCTTTCTATATTTCCCCCGATTCACTACTTTTTAGCGGGCGTTTGCCCGATTGATGGTCTGTCTGTGACCTGGTCTAATCTCTGTCGATATTGGACCTTGTTGCAGGCAGGGTGCAAGAGATACCCACCGATTGAAGAAACACCCCCGTCATCTCATAGTCACCCCTGCACAAATGGTCGTGATTGAAAGTCAATTGAGTGAACCCCAACAAAATTTATTCTTCTTTTTCCACCAAATTTTACCTGGTCGTGAGTTCTGAATGACAAAATTTCATAAATCTTGGTGTGCCAGTGGACAGGGGAGAAGTTTTTGTTAATGATGTAAAGTTATATCTTCAGTAATTGTGACTCAAGAAGAATCATCCCTTTTCGGACATGGTGATATTGTAATTTTTTGCATAATATTCAAAACCAAGGCAATATATTCTAGCTATTTTTGTAAACATTTCACTATGGTTAGAACCATGTTAAATTTTCGCTAGATTCGCGGTCCAGACTCGCGAGCACTATATAATCACGTTTTCTTCATTAATGATTGCTAAGATTTTAAAATGCTAATTTGTTGATCGATGGTTAATCTGCCTTGATCTTTTCTGGTTAAATCTATTTAAAGAAAGGTTATGCAATACATAAAAGAATATTAATATAAATAAACCAGGAAGCCTATAGATCACATGACATATTTTGTTGTTTTTATTTGTGTACCTGTATATATATATATATATATATATATATATATATATATATATATATATAGACCGATCCGCTAACTCCCAAATGGATTGTGTGTAGGGAGTTTCTAAACTGTTTTGTTCCCCGCCTCGTGCCACCTCTGGTGATGTTCGAATTTCATGAAATTTTGTAGCTTGTTGCTCAGATGTTTCCTAGGACTTTTAAGAGGTGTTATAACACTAAAAATAAAGGGCACGAGGGGCGTTACAACTTAAGTGAAATATTTGCTGTCCTCTTTTAAATCATAGCGTGCTACGAAAAAATAATACTAAGCAAAACTGTAAGAGCCTATGTGAATTTTGTAGGAATATTCTGTAGCGATAAATTTATTTAAAATTCATAAATAGGTGAGGAAATGGTGAATTATATGAAAAGTTTTTGAGAATATGTATTTTTTGTTTCGGAATATTACATTTACATTTTTTTGTTACAGTTTCAAATAAAATAATAGTCTGTTGTCCATGTAAAGTTATAATGTTGGGTATTATAATCTATTTTATTTATTTATTACAGCTGTGACATGCACACCAACACCTCATAAAGAGGGTACTAGGGTGTGCTTATATATATAGAACACGGGTGCAGTGCTCAGCCCTTTGTTATGCAAAGAACTTAATGCAAACATTCTAGAATCGAAAATTATATCTAATAGTAAAACTGTTAATTAGCCTTGAGAAGGGTATTAATTATGTTAAATGTTCTACGAACGTTAAGTCACGAAAGGAAAAAAAATATTAGCACAGCAAAGGGAAGCATTGATATTATTTATTTAGTTTTAGGTATGATTTCAACTTAATGATTTGTTATTTATTTAAACTGCAATTATTATTTCTTTATGGTTTTACTTAAAATTATTCCCTGTGACGAGTTATGTTTACAGTAGCTAGATTATGTCGAAATAAATGGGGGAGGGATAATAATATAATATGGAAACACTTGTAAAATTATCAATTTTTTATAAATAAGAGTTTCTCTTGGGTGGAGCTTGTAAAGGCGTCTGTGACTGTCAGATACGTGTGGGAAGGTAGCGCGGCTGTGATTGGGAGGCGTTAATCCGAGTAGCGGCGCAGTGCTGCGGCGACCCTCACTCGGGTCTGGCTGGCTTAGGAGGGGAGCTACTCATGACAGGCAGCTACTCTCTTCGCACGGTCGCTACCAGGGCTTGCGGCGCTCAGATGTCGCTACCAGAACACCGCCATTCCTCTCTCAAGGCGACATCAACCTTCGCACTCTACACATTCACTTCTTTGTCTCGTTATTTACTCCCAGCCTTCGGTGATCAACAACGAGAAGTATGCCAGGCTGTTCTCATAGATGTTGATTTCCAACCATTTTTTTTTTCAAGCGGCTTTATTTTTATTTAATACGGATGTTTTGTTTAGTTGTTCTTAGGGATTGAGTTTTGGTGTTGTTGGACTACACTACAATAAGCTGAAACGCCGTTGTATTGCCTCCTGCCCACATACTCCCTTACTATATGCCAGCAAGTCAGGTGGCGTCAGGCGCAGGCGGGTCCCTACCGCCGCGACCCGCCTATCCCTGCAGCATGGCGGGGTTCAACCTGAGCCGCACGCCGCCACGTGGAGCCCGCTCAAGGGAACCAGTTCTCTGCACCGTCCGCAACCTATTTTTTAGCGTCAGAAACGATTCATAACAATATTCCACGAAAACGTTGCATTAATATTCGACCTTGTAATTTTACTCCTATCACCCATAAATAAGTTTCACTTGAAAAGAAATACTTCTTAAATATTTAAAAACGTAAAACGGTTATCCACACAAGAAAGCTTCCACTACACAAAGCTACGACGCAGCCTCCTAGGCACACACCTGCAAGCTGGTGACTGCGGCCAGGGCGGGGATTTACGGCCGAACAACCTTTGAGCTGGAAGGGATTCAGCATTCCGCGCGCGTCACTTCGTTTCTTTCACTCAGCCCTGCTTCTCTCTGGCGTGGCGCTGACTTTACTGGCGCGCCGAGCCGTCGCTGCGATACTCCGGCTACGTGATTCGCCCGCGAACAACTGCGTTGAAGGACTATCGCTACAGTTAGTGCAGGCGGCAGCTGCTGCAGTCCCGAGCGCCTACATGCTGGCAACTTTAATGAACTCACAAATCACGGAAGGACGTGTATTTTTCATTTGCTTCGCTAAATACTCTGACGGTATTTTTTCTGTATGCACATTTCCCTTGTTCTATTGAAGATGTCTTGATTATCTTAATGCAACACAATTGTTTGTAACAACAATTTTTTTTATTAGAAAATTGATTTTCAAGAAAAGTGAAATATTCTCTTTTCGATAGTATTTTTTTTTATGTCAAGGAAACTCATTTCAATTGACATTCTGCCAATACCTAAGATAAGATTAGTTAAAGAGCTGTGTGATTTTTGTCCAAAGGTATTTCAAGTTTATACATACTATCATAAATATATAATAAAAGGATATTTAGATTATCAAACAACATAATATTATTTAGACTGATCTTGAGGAACAAAAATATAATTATTTACAGTATATATTTGTGGGTCACTTTTTAGCGGCTTTATAGCTTACTGAAGAGCATTTCATTCTTTAAATTTTAAAGTTCAGGAAAGTGGTTCTTCATTAATATTTTATTGTTGGTTGATTAAAGTTTAATCATTCGTACTTCACATTTTGATAAGGCATCCACCTAATCATACGGAATAAAAGTAAAACCATTTAAAAGAATATTTATACTGAGAGTGTTGTAGTAACATACATAAGAACTGAATCAAAATTATATGTGGAGTCAGTTAGTAACTCTGGAGCAGGTAATAGTGAGCAGAAGTATTATAATTTTTCATGTAGCGCTTGATGCGATTTTATTTACCTTAGACTGAGTTATTTTTGAAATTCTTCTTTTAAAACAGTTATTCGTGTTTTAATATTATATGCAACGTTTTGAGATTTAGGGTGGCCATTTAAGGTTAGTAATCTATAAAGTAATTTTGGTGCAGAAATTAGTAGGTGAATTTATTTTTATTTATTTTTATTACACAGTTTTTCATAATAAAATTGGTTTTTCAATTACCAGTATTTTAGTTATGTTTATGATAGTTTTGACAAGGTTTATAGGTTAGTTGTCACCAAAAACATGGAAAAATTAAAGTAAAATCTTTACACAAATACAACTTTTTTCTCATTGAAATTAGTATTTTTTGTGAAATATCGTTTAAGGCAATTAACTAACTTGTACTGTTTTTAGTAATATCATTACAAGGTTACAGCGTGTAGGGTTATGAATATATAAATAAAAACTTTCTTGAGGGAATATTAAGCCTTTGGGTTAAAAAAATATTCATAAATATGTGATAAACGTACGATTTCTTTTCACATTTTGTGTTTTTAGTTCGCAGCAATATAGTTTGAATTTAAAAATTTTAACTGTATTTTATGTAAAGCATTTATTATTAAATATAGTTTTATATTATGTACATATGAACCTTCATTACTTATAAGAGCAACAAAAGGAAATTTGAAAGAGCGCTTTATGTGTCAAAGAGGGGTTAATTAATTAGTTTTGGAGATTAAAAGTAGCTTGAAACTATTTAGTACATATTGTCCATAAATAACGAGCTCGTCAAAATAATTGTTAAAATCTTAAATTCTTGCTTCTCTAAATATGTATGATACTTCAACCGATAGTACCACGAAGGACCTAAGCAGGTTGGACTAAAGTTCACTACCTAAGAGACAACTAAGGGAAAAAAACACATTCTCACTCGAGCATGCGAGGAGTTTATAAAACTAGTAACTAAACTAGAGAATTTATTTAACTTAAAAAGACGAAATAAAAAGAACATTGTATTCATGAACTGATTCCCGTATATTTTTAGCCTGTTTATTCGCTTCGAAACCTCGATTCAGTGTTTCACGTGAAGCGGAAAAAAAAAACTTTTTATTTTACAAGCGGGGGAAGGATTTAATATCTCCTTGAGAGAGCCAATAGCCATTCCGAGCACTAAAAGAGATGAGATGATGAATGCGAGCCAATAAGCTGTAACCCAGTCGATACCTCTTAGGTATTCATGCGGAAACATAATGGCGAGGAAAGAATATTTCATTCAGTCGTAACTCAGTTTCGCTCTGACATTAAAGGCACTGTCAGATTTCTACATTTTGTATTTTGGATTGCACTTCATGTTTTAGTGATTTCTCATAACCAGGTTTCAGGGGAATGATGAGTTCAGAACACAATGTTCATGGCGTTACGTACATAACACAAGATTCTGAATGCTACTAAAAGATCACAGTGTCCTAGTGGTTTAGTAAATACAACAAAATGTTCTGTTTAGTTTCCCGATAAATCAATATACGAGTTTGCATATTTATATTTAAAATAAAATTGTCTCTTGTAAAATACCTTTGAACAATATAACTATAGATATTTATCGTTGATGTTTACGCACACAATTAAAACTTTCGTCTTGATACAACAACAAAAATTTAAATTTGGTCACGGCCTAAAATTTTGGCATTTATTCAACTAAAAAAACCGTGTCAGTATGTCGGCAAAATTGATTACAGATTTTTGTAAAAAAAGATCGGAAAATAATGAGGCATCAACAATAGAGAAGCCCGGAGACAAAAAAGCATCAACCATGCAGTGGCCGTTTCAAGAAGAAGAAATCGTCGTAAAAGATTTGACGAATTTTGCCATGGAGATTATTGGGAAAAAGTTGGAAATCGTCAAAAACATTTATTTTTAATACTAGAACGAACTTTGATAAAAAAAATTCTAGTTTATTTTAATATCAAAATTTTGACACGTAGTGTAGTATGAAGACAAGATTGAAAGCACTAAAGAATATTGACACCATTAAAATGAATTTGATTCATCTCATTGTTTAATTGTCACAAAATAAGTTATTTAACTAAAGTCCTCTCGTCAGTAATGTTTGGATTTATATTTACTAAATAAAGTTATAGGTGCGTGGTTTCCAAACACGTAGCAAGTAAAAATTTAAACATAGAGGGATAGGAAATATTTCAGGCTACAAAAATATTTAAAATACGTTTAGAAGTATGCAATTTTTCAAGAATGCAGGTGAGAGCTCAGGAATTCGAGTGTATAAGGATTATTTGCAAGTTTACGAGTGCGAAAGTATGCAAGTAAAAATGTTTAAGTGCACAAGTATGCAAGTTCGAAAATACACAATTGCAAAAACAAACAAAAAAAAGTATTATTGTATGCAAGTGTACTATGATGAAAAGATGCAATCAAGCGCTGCTGCTGCTGCTTTCGCCAATTGTTTCATTGATTTCAAAGTAAAGGTTCATATCGGATGTTTATAATATTGTAACAAATATTATGACCTAAACGTGCAAGAAATCTTTCAATTGTCACACGCACCAACTTGTTTATTATGGGCGTTAACTATTGTTTTCGTTACACTTTTCCGTTGCGCTATGATAACGCAATTACCTCAACATGAGTTATTGGCTGTAAAAAAGTTTCAAAACAAAATATTTCGTGATTACTTATAGCAATTTATGAAACAATTTAAATTATATAAGATTTTTGGCTTAAAATAATAGTAATGTTTTACAAAGTTACCTTTAAAATTTGAACATTAATAAATTCCTAATTTTAAAACCTGTGAAGAAACCGCTCTTATTTTGATGTATCGTCTTTTAAAAGTTTTTTCCTGCTCCCATATCGATTACAGGCAAATGTGTCTGCTTTGTGTCGCGTCCTGTAAGACCGGGCATTGCCCAGTGTCTGAGCTCTGCTCGTGGTTCATGCCCCTGCTGACTGCGCGTGTAGTCCACCCGCCACGCAGCTCACTGGCGATGCTCGTATGTATGGCGTACTTCTCGCGGGAAGCCTTCTTTTCACAGACGAGGGAGCCAAACGCCCGATCGTGCATCTTCAGTTTTTTGTTATTCATTGTAAATAAATATGGCGGTGTTGATAAAAGAAAAGACCATAAACTAGGCAACAGTATTTATTTGTACGCTGCCATATTTTTCGTTTGCCATGTGTCCGTGAATGTTTATTTTGGACAACTCATGATAACTAATGGTCAATTAGGTTAGGTTAGCTACATTTTAAATACTTTAAAACATTGTGAACTGTTTTTTGGTTAGGATAGCTGCATTAAAGATACTGTGAAATCATGTTAACGGTTTCCTAGCACTGGATAGCTACATAATAAAAAGTTATTTGCTAAGCAACCATAGAATTATTTTACATTATTTTTAATGTAGCTATACTTACCTAATATAACCAACCATCCACGATGTTTTAAAGTATTTATAACGTAGCTAACCTAACCTAATCGACAGCAAAATTTAATGCCACACCGGTTTATACAAAGAGATAGAACGGCGTAAGCTACATCCCAAATAAATACACCTGTTTGTGGTACGGAAAAAAAAGCGAGCATGAACTTCGGGGAACTTCGGGTGTGGCTCTCTCGTCTGTGAAAAGAAGGCTTCCTACTTCTCGGACTCGTTCATGGTTGACCGACGCCAGCGCACCTGGTGGCGACTAGCCGCGCACAACGGCTGCGAGCTGAAGTGGTTTAGTTGTTAACTTAGATATCATTTATCGTGCCTTGCCTCTCTCTTGGAACGGCGGTTTTGTTTGTCCGGGCCAAGAGTGTCGATTAGCTGCTAAGGTGATTTTATAAACAGCATTAAATATATTTCAGTGTGTTACGAGTCCACTATTTTTGGTAATAAATGAATGTAAATGTTCTAACACTTCATAATATCAGATTTTTTTCTATTTTATTATTTAGTCAATTTATTCATCGTGAAACATACTGCAATAAGTCATAGAATTAATGAACTACAGTTACGTATGGAAGTTTTATCGATCTAAGAATAAATGGGCGCAAAAGCTAAAGGGTATTGATGTAGGTTATGTAGGTATATACTTATTTTCTCATAGGCTATTGAATTAACATATGGGTCATTTTCGATGGTAAATAGCTATTTTATCAAATACACTAGAAAATGATATGTTTATAACGGGATCATTAAAAATTAAAATTGTTATACTATTACTAATAAATACATTATCTAAGAATAATTGCATATAATTAACAAACAATTCAAACAATTTTATGTGTAATTTTTGAGATAAATTACAACAATTCGGAAAGTATTTAATAAACAAATTTTATAATTATACAAAACATAAAATAATGTAATAAAAATTTTACTCAATATTCAACATTATTTGCTTCTCATATAAGAGTTAATCAAGACTGTAAAGTATCATGACCAATTAAAGTCTGGAGTTAGGGTGGATTACAATTGCAAATGTCTTCAAATATCCAATTACATTTTATGGTTATCAATAGATGGGAAATAGTAGTGTCCCTTTAGCACAACTTTAAATTTATCAGTATAGTGTTTATATAATATTTGTCCAGTTAGTTCGTTGGGTAGCACAAGTATTAAACATCAAGACTACTGGTATGTTCGTGACTGACCGGCCAAAAATAGTTGTTATTAACCTGATATTTAGTACAATTCTTAGAAGTTCTTGAAAAATAAAGATAACTATTAATTACTTAAAAACTTTTGATTTTACTCAATTCTAAACAAGATATATATTCAGTGAGATTTGAGCTTCTAAATAACATCTTCAATAATATAGTCTATATGCATACGCATATACTGGAAAAAAACTTACATACATGAAGGTAAACATTTCAATTTAAAAATAAGTACAGTTATCTGTATAACTGCCTTATATGTTATCCACATTTAACTATAAACAAAAATCTTCATTAGTGCGATGATATAAATGCAAAACCAGCTAGTACATTATTTAATTCATAATACAATTATAAACTTTCTTTTTGAAACCGTTGGTTTCATCTAGCAAAACATTAATTACATAATTCACTATTTGTTGTTCTAAAACATTTTTAATGTAATTAAAGCCTAGAGAAGTGTAAAGCTTTGGCCTGTTCTAAATCTGTTTTTGATGCATAGAGCATACAATATTATTTCAATGCCTTATTGATAGCACTCATAGACTGCAAAAAAAATCATTTTGAATATTAAATATGCAAGTTCATGAGTGTTTCTGTGACAAACACACAAGTTAAGTTACACTTTGCGACTTTGAATATAGCATTAAATTGTATAATAAAGAAATTAACCAAAAAAAAATGAAAATATTTTGATGCTTTATCATTAATAATCTATTTAAAATATAAACTTTTTTGTTTCTATCGCTAAAACAAGAAATGTGGACATTGCGCGAATATATTTAGCACTGATTTTTTCGCATTTAGTGATTTTAGATTTTATAATTAACGGAGAAATGTAAATATTATATTCGGGCATACCCGTACACGGTAATCATACAGCGGACGTCAGTAATTTCGGTGAAATGGAAATAACACTTTAGCGATGAGTACTGCGTATATTTTTTTCAAATTAAATCAAATAGAATTCGTAAATGAGAGATTTTAATTCATTCCGTGCTTCATTTTTCACACAGGTTATATATTCCCGATCTATGACTTAGTGGGCAGTTGTGTTAGATTCCACTGTTCTCTGTTAAGTAGCCTGACTCTTCCACTTGACCTACTTAATTGCGCAAGCCCTTTGTTGCATTGTTCATGACAAAAATTTCTTTGTACATTTTAGCGTTTTTCAGCTTCACTTTATTTTCTAATTCTAAATTTTTAATATACTTATTTAACTGGAAGCCAGCAATGGGAATAAAATCGTGTTTAATTAGGTGACATGTGTTTCAAGTTTTCGAACATTTTCTTCAGTTGTCAAAAAAAAATCTTTCAACACTTCGATATTGGTCAATCCGGTCTTGATTTGTAAACTCATCTGCTAACCATTTATTTCGTAACGATCTATTATAGTTAATATTATATTTTTCTAAGTGATGAATGAAGTACGTGTAACACAACCGCATGGCAGCCACAATGACGACGGTGCCTCAGTTCACAGTGACCGTTAGCCGTTAGGGTCCCACCCGCGGCTTGCCACGTCGTGTGCCATCGCCTGTCCAGCCTCGCCTCTTCAGCGGCGTTTGTGTCGCGATTAGCGACTGACGTGGATTTTAAAGAGTCCCACTTTATCATAGTTGCTTTAAATGTGATTTATGGCACTTTCTGTCGTTTTGTTGGTTGCAGCTACATAAAAGTCACTCGTAACCCCACCTCCTCCCAAAAAAAAATCCTTTTTCAAAACCCTCGGTACGCGCGAATGAATATTTTATCGCCGAGGTCGAACAGATGCTACCCTTTCCATTCCCGTGGCGAGTTTTTGCGTCGCAGCAGTCGAACAGCTAGGGGGCTTATTGCACGTTTATCGTTACGATAGTATTTGTCGTTGCCTCTTGATTAATTGTTAAGGACCGGAAAAATTCGCGTTTTCGATGGCCTTCAGGATAGACTGCACATTTCCCTGTACACTCGGGCAAATAACACAAGTTCATTGGCTGCTGACTTGTAAGTCGTCTCAGCTGGTTTGTCCGTGATTCGTTACTTCTTTGGTTGGGGGTTTATAACTGGTTGAGATTGTTCCAGATGAACAGTTAGCCAATAGCAAAATCATTATAAAGGTATATGTATTTGAATATTAACCTTTTTCGCCGAATGAATCCGCAAATTTTTCCGGTCTCTATTAATTGTTCGTTCTCGACAGTTTCGTGTTCTGAGTTTTTCTGTAACGTCATTCTCTACGTATGAATTCGTAATGAACTGTAGTTTCGTAACGAGAGGGTAGAAGCCATCGAAAGCCCCACACGATGCCCATTTCCTGGGCAGTTTTCTTTCTTACTTTCTGCTTCCGTGCCTCTGCTCTCGCGTGGATCACAATTTAGCACCCTGCCGAGAGGATTTGGCTGTGGGTTTGAAACGTTACCATGCCCGAAGTCTTACCTTAAACCCTACTAGAACGTGTTCTATGTTCCTGCTATACCCACCAGCTGAAGTCTTCACAATGGCGGACCCGTGAGCGATATCTTACACACTTATACATTCTCTTTAATTAATAAGTGGGGAAGAACCGAATGTATTGGTGTGCCAAATAAAAATTTGTGATAGTGGAACTTTCCTGCAATGTATTTTGTAAACTTAAAAAATTAAAGGATATAAATTATCCCACTGTTATAGTATATGCAATAAAACTAGCTTCACATTACTTTGTAACTGTCGCGCATCTAGTAAATGTGCGGTCCCGTGTTTCTAGCTGATGTTTTGATGAGTTTTAAACCCCGTCTCTGAAAAAAAAAATGTTTAAACTGCTTGCTGCACTAAACAATTTGCAATTCATGTAAAATTGAAATAAAAAATTAAATTTTTGTTCATGTAATCGCTATAATAATTAACAACAATTTCGACCTTTGGTGTATAAGGCCTGCATTAATGCCTGTAATTAGGTAGACTTCGAAGAAATACTACCTGTTGTAGACGTTACCCTGGTGTGACAGCCAGAATTTTTTTATAAATTTTTCGTTTCATAGTTTATTAACCCGAAAACCCACGTACAATCAAAATTTTAAAGATATATATATATATATATATATATATATATATATATATATATAATTTGTTTGGTCACGACAACTGCCTTAGTTTTTCACACATTACTTTCAAACTTATACATAAAATATGATCGTGGAAAATCTCAGTCGAGTTTTTTAATGGGCCGTATAGACCAAAGAGGTAGAAATGAAGGATTTTTTAAAATTAGAATTTTTTTTTATAATTATTATAATATGACGAATATCAAATCAGTTTGAACGTTTTATAACTCGTAGAAGTAAAACAAAAAATTATGTAAAAAATAAATGTTTACTACGACCAACCATAACTAGAATGGGTGTTAAAAACCAGGTTTGGAGAAAAAAAAAATCATAACTCCCTTCGTATGCACAACATTGAATACGTTCGAATTGATAATAAATCTTATAATTTTTATCTAAAACTTTTGCCAGAAACCTTTTTTATAAAACGAACCATTTCTGTAAGGGGCTAAAAAAAATTGTAGAGTAAAAAAAACTTTCCGTACGATGTACACTATTAAATTCGTTTAAATTTATTGTAAAACCAAAAATTATTATCAACAACTACCGCCTGAAATAACACCGTATTTTGAACTAAAAGGGTAAAAACCCTTGGAAGCAGTAGGAGTGTTTTTTTTCAGTAAACTTAACCTGTTTTTTAATGTTTTGTTTATGCACTAATATTATTCTTGTGCATTCATGTTATAGGTAATTGAACTGATCACCGGTATATTTACAAAAGGCAACTTTTAAAATTTTTGAAGATCCCTGGATAATATTTGACCAGCATTATTCGTGAATTTAAGATGAAAATCACAGTGAAATAGAATCTATATTTTAAATTTGAATTCTAACCCTTAAACATTAACGAGGTCTGTTTCAGATTTAAAAAAAAAAATTGTTTTAAACACTCCATTACTCTGTGTGCAGTGTTTTCAACCGGACCTCAGGGACGGCTCTCATTCGACATCTTCGCCAACACTACATAATGTGATAGGGAGAGTTTATTTCTTTGGAAAATACAGTATGTTCAAATTAGAAAGTCACAGACATAAACTTGAATTGCATTAACCGTAAGAATTGTAGAGTGTTGGTTAAAGGTTACAATTAAAAAAAATTGGTTGTCTGTAAAGTCGGTCTACGGACGAAATGATTGCATACACTTATTAATAAAATTGAATCATTTTTATTGAATTATCACTATTTTGTATGGATACAAAGAAGGAGTGAAATGAAATCTACAATTTAATTGATAAATTTACTTTTATTTGCACTCATTAATTCAAACATGTTTATTACTTAAGCGAACAGATTATTTAACTATAACTTTTATACATGTTTGCTATTTAACTTCTTCCAATCTGTGTTATTCTGTTAAGGATAGGACGATGATAGAAAAAGAAAGAAATGATTGGGATTGTTTCAAGTTTAATGTGCCTCGAAAAAGTCAAATCGATGGTTGTTCCAATCGAGTGGAAGAGAGATAGATGTGGCGCAAGCGTACAATGAGCGTAACGGGACACAGCGTAAAGGGACCATGTGCGTAACGGGACACTTTTTCGTGCGTGCAGCCGGCGTTCATCGATTTATTAGACGTTGTCAAGTCAAAAAGTAACTCAAATAGTTTTATACAGCGCATGCGCGAGTGCTGCTCTGTTGTTTTCTTGCTTGCAGCGCCACCTACGCCAAATAGTGACTCCTGAGAGTAAAGCGTTTCGTGTTCTGCAATTTGCTGAGAGTGGATCTGTAATTTCATATCAACGTGCGGTCCCCATTGGCGAAGTCCCTGACCGTTGGATTGGTCATAGTAGTCCAGATTACAGAGCTCTTTGTCGCTGAACTCCACGTTCACCTGACATAAAGTCATACGATTTTTTTCCTTTGGGGCTTTATAAACGATCGCATCTACGTTCCGCCACTACCTAATTAATTTGCCAGAGTTGAGATACATAATTGAAGTGGCTATTGCTTCCATTACTCCGGAAGTGTTAACCAAAGTGTGGGAAGAATTGGACTTTAGGTTGGGTGTATACTGTATATCTAAAGGTGCAGATATTGAACATTTGTAAAACAATGTATGTTAGTTTACCTTTAATTTCATGTTAGAGTTGTGCAAATAGTCTAGATTAAACACGGGTCGTTACCACAACGCCGTAATACCACAACGCCGAACATACAATAACGCCGAATGCCAAATTGACCACAACGCCGACAGCTAGAAAACTGCTGTGTACCACAACGCCGAAATACAGTAACGTTGAAAAATGTTGCTGCGGGAAGGGGGGCCATAGGAGCAAAATGAAAAACAACTAAATGAATTTGTGTGCGAACCTTACCTAACCTAACCTTTGTGGCAGTCCTGCAATGACATTTTTCGGCGTTAATATATTTCGGCAGTGTGGTAATTCGGCGTTGTGGTACACAGCAGTTTTCTAGCTGTCGGCGTTGTAGTCAATTTGTCATTCGGCGTTATGGTATTCGGCGTTATTGTACGTTCGGCGTTGTAGTGCGTCCCCATTAAACACCATTGAAATTGAGACATTATTTTATGAACATCCTGTATTTCAGGCCAACGTGACTTCGACCGACACGAATCAAACACGACGAATCAGTTTCCGACTGACGGGTCCTGACTGCGGAACAACACATGAGAGTTGTTAGCCGAGTTGCCGCTAGACTGCGCGTGCGGCTTCACTTGGCTGGGCTTGCGGCTTGGAGAGGGGACATAAAGCAAGAGGCAAGGATAGATGTCGTGCATGAACACAAAGTGAACAGGCACAATGCTGCAAACTTTAAAAACAAAAACTAAGGCACAAGGGTCGTTGGAGAGTTTTACGAGGTGGTAGGGGGAGGGAGGGAAATTAGCGCAGTCAAAGGACTGAGCTGAAGTGGGGATTATTTGATTCGATGTCGTTTTGAAATAATACTAAATGTGCTATGAACAGAACTGATGAAACGTGAAAATGAGCTACCGGCGTCTAACGACGGGAAGCTAACCTGCTGATGGAAAACATAGCTGAATATTTACGACCAAAATGTTTGGAGTAATGAAAATGAAATATTCAAATTTATATTTATACGTTCATTAATTTCTTCTAAAAACATAAATCAACTCAAATAAAAATTAATATTTGAAGTGTGCCCTTTGCCCTAAAATTCCCTAAGTGTGGCTTTGAAGCCCGTGATATCAGGCGACGGCTAAAAGACTTCTCCGCGCCTCTTTCACGCCTCATTGGTGTAACAACCACCATAACTACATAATCACTCGTAGATTATGGCTTCTCGGAGCTATACACAAACGATCAATTCTCGAATGCAGTTCTTCAAGTGAACCTTCTTAACAGTAGATAGGATAAATCGAGGCGATTACTCATCATATCATAAGAAAATGTGCAGCGCTAAGGATTGGGCATTTGGTTAAGAAGAGGGGAATATGAGGGGGTATAATGAATAAAGGGGAGGGCCAGATAAATCTCAGATCTTTTTGCAGGTATAAGTCACAACGATTGTTACAATTGTAAATCGCGGCTGTGAATTTTCCCTCATTAATTTATTATTGTTTTTGATTGTGTGAATTATTGATAATTTATTTTATTATTTAATGAATTTTTGAGTGTCTGTGATGTTTCACGTCTATTTCGCATGACCAACATGAACCGATATTTATTTGTAATCTATTTTTATAACTTTGGTAATGAAATGAGTATAAAAATTTTGAAAAATCCTTTAATATTGTAATTTTTAAATGGGAAAAAATAACAATTATTGACACCACTTTTAGTATCGAAGCTCTTTCAGATTTTATTACCAATTAAAAAAAATATTCGGTTTAGATTGTTGTTTTTAAATCGTAAATACGATTTTGTTTTGTTTGTGGTGTCTCATACGAAGAAATTGTGTTAGATATCTCAATTTGTATTCATACTTGGAATAAGATTTTTTTTGAACAAACATAATAGAGTATATAAGTTAATAAATTAGAAACCATGTTTTTGTTGAAATAAAATAAACCACAATTCTCTTTTATTGGTTCCCCATTCAATCAACGAAGCTGCAACTTTGTTATCAGTGGGAAGGAAGTGACACTGATTTAAGTAGAAAAAGAATCATGAACCATTAACTATCACAATAAAATCAGATGTGTGGAATGAATTATGTGCAGCTAGTAAGAAAACACTTTGTTTTAAACAATATTTGTTAAAAAAAGAAATCTAATTATTAACATACCTACTTTTTCCGGTATCTTTAAACGGAATTCTATTTGCCTGACGATAGGAATCTAACAAAGTTACCTAAACGTTAAAATTCTTTTATTGTATGAAATATCTGTGTTTTCCTGTGTCATCTCCTACTTTTGTCCTTACTTGTGTTTTTATAAAATTTGTCACTTTTGTGTGGGTTTTATCTACATAGAGGTTTGTCGGTTTTCATAAATTGGCCTTATTTCATTATGCTTTCTACGGTGTCTTTGTGTTATTTTACTATCATGTTACTTCATAGTGATTCGTGTCTTTACTTTCTTTTTTGACAAAAGCTTACGTTGGCCGATTTTCTTTTATATGCTTTTTTTGTAACATATTTTCGTTTAGGGATTTGTTTTCTGTGCCAGCCGGAAATATAACCTGAATGAGTAAAAACTCTTTTGGATCTTTCTTCTTTAGGTCTTTGCCAAACGAAATAATCTGTTAGTTAAAAATTAAATAATGGCGACATTCTTGTCGTATAAAAGTTAAAATGCGTACATAAAATGTAATGAAGAATAGACATTTTACATGAAAATTTCTTCCTTCAGAATATATTTTTCTTCATTTTTTTTAGATAACTGGAGTTTGACTAATGTATTTATATTTGAATATTTAAATAAATGAATAACAAACATTAATTTAGACAAAGTAATCGAAACAAACCTTTTAAAAGCTTGCTGGGGTGCCAGTAAGCAAGTGCGCAAGTGTGTAAGTGCGTAAGTGTGCTTCGCTACAATAATGCCAACGAGCAGTGCTGCTGCTATCTGTGTTTCCAGAAGTAATTTTATAGTAGTTCACGTGCCACAAGGACGAGTGCCCAGAACTCTCACTGAGTTAGAAAATGAAAGAAGTTTGAAAATTTAATCCGTTTTATCTTTATAAACAAAAATGTAAATAATTCATTTGTTCAAAATAACTAATCTACGAAAGTTCTTCAGCGATTGCTTTGAAATTTTGACTGAACTATCTATTTTATACGTTCCAATATTTATATAATAAAAAAAATTCAATGTAATAAAACATGAGAAAGTGTTACTCAGTAAACGAGATAGAATATTGGTCTCTTTGTCAAATACAAAAAAAAATTGTGCTTTATCTTTTATTTCTTTATTTAACCAGACTGAGCCACAGTAACACGTGGCCAACCGGAATAGACTGTTTACCGTCAGCAGCGGGGACCTCGATGGCAGCAGTGATGATGGAGTCGGAGATCCCGATACCGACTGCAGAGGAGACAACGATACGTGCTGTTCCATCATCAGCTGAAGTTTCATCATCTGCATTCCAGACTTCAATTAATGAAGAGCGTACAGCGCATCAATGCCAATATTGTGGCGCATCTTTTACTAAACCTACAAATGCGCGCAGACATGAAAGAAGCAGCTGTCAGAATAATGCTCAAAGAATAATGTTTCAGTGTATAAAATGTAATAAACTAATTTCACGTCTCGATAGCTTACATAATCATTATAAAAAATGCTCCGAGAAAGTTAAGTGTGAGTATAATGAACATGGTTATTGTTTTGACTCATGTGTTGTACCAGCTGATGAGACAATATAAGTGAGACCCTGGTGATATGAACTTCAGTCCGTCTCTGACTGCGGTGATGAACGGATCGGATAGTTAGACTTGTATAACATAATAATAGACCGGTATCTAGCTATTCTTGAGAACTCGATGGCATAATTACCTCTATCTACACCAACCTGGATCGAAGGTCTACCATCATCAGTGCAGAGCACGATGACAACGATGTCTACAGCTACACCTCTCTCTCAGCACAGCAGGAGATTTCGACGCGTGCAACATCTTCTGCAGAGCAGACCTCAACGGCTTCAGAAGTTAACATATCAGCAGTGTTACAATATTTGTCAACAGTTCCAGTGACATTGATGAAGGAAGGAGCATCCAGCGGTGTTCCATCACCCGACTGCACGTACTGTGAGAAGATCAAAAACTTGAAATTACGGGATTATGTAATACACAATTGTAGAAATAACTCTGAACGCATTAAATATCAGTGCAAAAGGTGTTTAAGCAAGTTTGTACAATATGGAAGATTAAAACGGCACCTCAGGAATTGTGATAGACTGGCTGTACATTCATCGGAATCAAGCTGTATATTTTGTAACAAAACATTGGCAAATATTCAAAGTGCACAACGAAACGAAATATATCACTGTCCTTTTAATGAAGTTGATAATTCGTCTTTGTGTGAAAATTGTGGTGTACCAATATGTCAACCAGATAAACTGAATAGACATTTACGAACATGTAAAAGACTTACTTCGTCCATTAAGAAGACTGTTTGAATCAAGGAATCCACAAAACTTTAGTTATTTGTCTGTGTTTTTTTTTTGTACTTCTAGTAGTGTAGTATGTATGTAATAAAAGTTTTTTTAAAAGAACTTGCGGTGTGGCGCCCAAATTTCAAGATGGCGGGTGTCACAGCAATAAATGATTACTGCACTCTAGCGGGTAAGAATTAAACTAATATGTCATCAGCGCACTCTCGCCGACGATACATTGATGATGGCTTCCAGCAACGAAGACAAGATGGCGGACATGACGTCATACTAGGTGACGATATATATGTTTTGAAAAAAAGTGATGGGAGTCAGTCTGCCTGCAGCCACCATTGAGGAAGGAGCCTGTCGCCATTTTTAATTTTTTTTGCCCTCACCGGGTTCGAACCGAGGACTCCGAACTCCGTGTCGTAAAAGTACATTTTTTAAATTATTTTTTACTCAAATTTTATTAATTATTTTTTTAAAATTAAAATCGGATAATAAATAAAAGAGTTAAAGATGGCGACCGTAACGAAAATTGCAACGGTGACGTCATAATTCAAAATGGCGGAAAACACAACGCCGGAATGTTCGAGAAAACACAATGACGTCATCCACAATGGCGGATCCAAGATGGCAGATCCAAAATGGCCGCCGTGATCTACTTGTCCCGTTACATTATGTCCCGTTACGCTGTGTACAGTTACGCTGTGTCCCGTTATGCTGTGTCCCGTTACGCTGTGTCCCGTTATGCTCATCCAATATGGACGCCATGACGTCACAATCAGATATGTGGCTCGGTTCTCGGCTCCACACCCAGAACCCAGTCCCCGGAGCCCCATTTATTTACTACTGTTCACCATTCTGACTATAATCAAGTGAGTTAAACGTGTAACAGTAAACGAACTCTCGAAACATACAATTATCAACAATGTCTCCTTGTATACTGATCAGATCTTCGGAACTACATTGCTCAAAAGCGATCTAGGTTAGATGCCGAAGCGTACCGATAGCAAAACACCGAGACCAGACGAACTGTTCCGATCACGTGCACCGCATTCCATTTGAAAGCATTCATTCATATGATTGCCGACTCGTCCGAGCTGAGCCAGCCGAGCCGAGCCGAGCCTAGCCGAATGATCATGTGCGTGTCCTGCTTAACAAGTCATAAATCAGACATCCAATTTTTCGCATGAGAATGTTGCCTGTCATAATATTTTATTGAAGTTTTTTTATAGACAACCATGGTTAAACTAAACTTTTTTAATATTAAAAATATGGTGTTTAATCATGTTCAGAATTGTTTATTGTTGTGTAATATAAAGGTTATAATAGTTCACCAGGAATGCTAATCGTGAGTGTTACCACATGATTTCGCACTAAAAAATTAACAAATTGAATAATTTTCTTGTTTCGGTAGGGAATAATGTACTTGATGAATATTTTGTTTTTAAGTAAATATTGCATTGTCTACAGTAAATGTGAGGTAAACATTTATTTTATAAATCCTTATGAAAGCTCGTTTAGATATTACTTGAGATTTTTTTAAATAATGATATGTTCGGATTAAGGTACGTTTTTCTTTAATACTGTCTGCAAAAAAAACTAACATTCAAGTTATCAAAAACTGGATGGTTAATTAGTGATGTTTAAATAACATTTATAAAAAATATAATATATATATATAACGTTAAATCAATACTAATATTATATATCCGAAAGTGTGTTTGTTAGTCCTTTTACGCAGCAACGGAGCAACATATGTACCTTATTTATGCATATATATATTTTTAATATAATTATGAAATACCGTTCCTTAAGGTATAAAAAGGGGAAAATTCAGTTTTATATAAGAAAATAATAGATGGTAGGTCATACGCACACAAATCAATGAGTTTGTATCATTTCTCTATGTCCACCACGCGGTCATATTATAAGGTTTGGCAACTTCCTATCCTTGGCAAAACATATCCCCTTAGTGAAGCTCTTGGCTGCTAGCAAACTTAAAACACTAATGAAAGTTTCGTTTAGAAGTTCATCTATGGACGTCGCTGCCTGGGATTTGTAACGTGGTGTTTTTAGGCGCGTCTGTCACGTCTTGCCTAGGGGTTACTTGCCTTGCCACAAACATTAAGCTGATTATTCGCGTCCCAGTTTTGCTGATGCGTAGCCTTTGATGCACCGCGATTTTGCATTAAATGTTATTTTTAAATCGAAAATCTCCCGTTTTTCTTTTTGAAGTGTAAGTCCATACTAACTTGAAACTCGGTAGGTATGTTAATGTTATGATGGTTTCTAGCCCGGGAAATGCCGGGTACTTCAGCTAGTAGTTCTATAAATCCTTTTTTTTTATGCATGTATGTTTTGCTGTGTGCGTCCAAACAGCAGTAGTGTATTTAATCGTACAAACGTGGCTCTACTTCTTTAATGACAGCGATCGAGAGGATGGTGTGGTGCTCGGAGCCTGCATGAGTTTGTGCAGCACCAAGTAGCACCATGTAGCACCACGTAGCGATTATCCGGCGTGGCAGTCTCGACCCGAGTGACGAGTGCCTGGGATCTTGCACTCCACTCGCCGCGCGGGGTTAGAGCTCTGAGCAGGTCTACTCCAGGCAGCGAGTAGCTACGGCCGGTCAGCCCGGCTGGCACTCGCCGCGATCCTTGCGAGCATGTGGCCGCTGTTCATCACTAGGGCCCTCCTCTGCATGGTCCCGCCGTTCGATTGTAGTGACTGCGGATTAGTATTTCAGCACGTGCACATGTGTGTTTCCAATATTTCAATATCTCCGAATCTTAATTACACGTCATTTAAAATCATGAAACCTTGGAAATTAGTTTCGTAGGTGCCCAGTGGGTAGGATATGAAAGAGGCTCTTGTCACTGGAGCCGGAGGGGGCTGCTGGTTCCGGCGTTGTGACGTCATGGCAGCAATCTTAGATCATCTTGACCTTTAACTCCAAAATTTGCAAATATTTTCCAAAAATTTGCAGAAAATCGCCAAAAATCACCAAAATCTCCAGTTAATAGGAAACTTTTCGGTAAAGTAAAAAATAAAAATTATTTTTTGAAGGAAACTACTAGCCTTAAGAAAAAAAATTCCAGTGTAGTCCTCATAATTTGCTGATGGTTTGAAAACTCCTAAATGCAGCTTAAAACTCCTATAAACAAGCCGCCCTAAACCACTCCGGTGAAAATTTTGCAAAATTTCCTTCGACATACAAACACTTAGTTTGGCTTGTGATTATAATACTGCTATGTGGCCAACTGTAAATAATTATTGTTGCGTTCTTGCTGGGTTTTGGGCGCCTACCCTCTTCGCAGTAGATACCAGGAACGCTGCTACTGGATTGACTACCAGACTGATAGTCCAGCTAGCACATCACTGAACTGTGTTACTGTCGAGAGAGTAATTATTAAAAGGAAAATTTGGTAGTGTTGTGTGAATAGTGGAAATTTGCATTACTTAACTGACGTTTGTTATAAATGAAATAGTAATATCTGAAAAACATATGATTTTAATGGGTCCTTGAATATGGGCGTGAAATTACTGTTAACATGTGATTAAGCGAGAACAACCAAAATAATATATTTTGTATGTTAACTTCTGTTCAAACCTAGGTGTCGGTAATTAAATGCAAATGACGTCACTGGAACACATTGAATATCATGCCGGGTCTAGCTATCCGTAGTCGGAGGCTTGAGGCTCTCTTCACAGGACCTCCAGGTGGTCTGCTGCTACACTGGAACACTGGACGCTGTAAGCTGTTATTGGCGAACTACAGAAGATCTGAGGTAGCCGGGTGTCGGGCTGAAGAATCGACTTCCCTCTCGTCCTATAAAATCTGGTTTAATATGGATCGGTCTCACCAATCGTCGTGGCCGATCGTAGCTGGCGCTGACATCAGTCGTCCGGAACCACTACGGGACGAAACGGGACCGACGCGGAAGTTGGCACTTGATGTCGCCGATACTCCCTATCTAAGACTTATTCAGTCTAGATACTATTCTCCCAACTCGTAGAATGGAGAATTCTAGATAGTACACGACCGCGGATGACGCGAATCTTCAATTTCTCGGGCGGCAGCCAAGGCTTTGGTTCGCCCCAGCCCGAGAAACGTCTTCCCGCTGCAAGATGGCGATGGCGTCTCCCTTCCTTCCTCCTTATAACTATTTACTTTCAGTCCTTAGCAACCAAGGAGCTATAGCTATCAGCAAACCGAATAAACTGCATAGTGAAATAAAACTTGGATGTTAGCGTGTAAGAGTGCTGAACTATGACCAAATGAATAAAGTTTCCAAAGAATAATTCTTAGAAGACTCTGAAGTTAAAAGTGTGTTGTCTCTGGCAATAAGATGTGTAATATCTGTTTTACTTTGGTTGTCCTCTTTACAATAAAATAATTAAATACATAATATTGGCCCATTAAATACACAGTTAATGTTACAATAATAATAAAAATAATAATCATATAACTGTAAACAGTTGTACTGGTTACAGGCTTTACGTTGTTGTGGTGATGGGTGCTTAGTGGTTTATGCTAGCTGTTGAAAGACGGCAGTTATGTACTTGTATAAATTTTTTACATGCTTTATATTAGCTTCACCTGTATGTTTGTCTGTCCGTCTGTAACTCTGTCTGTCCGTCTGTAACTCTTTCGACTAAGAGTGAGTGACTCATCACAGTAAAATCTCCCACCCATTTCATTACGTACGTTAGCCGAGCGGTCTAAGGCGCGCGACTTCTGTGACGTCGGATTCAAAGATCGTGGGTTCTACTCCCGGCCACGCCGAAAAAAAAATGTTTTTTTTTTCCCCGGTAAATTCTAATATTATATCCATACATCTAACTGCAAATGATTCGTAGAGACTTTACCATTTCTTTGTGACGTTGCAACTTCAAATAGTTATCTCAGATGGTAATAGGTAGTGTCGGTAACTCATTTCCCTATGATTATTATACATAAATATAGTTTAAAAAACTAAAAAAACATGCTTTTAAAGAATATCAAACTGTATGTTTGTCTGTCCGTCTGTAACTCTGTCTGTCCGTCTGTAACTCTTTCGACTAAGAGTGAGTGACTCATCACAGTAAAATGTCCCACTAACATCATTACGTTCGTTAGCCGAGCGGTCTAAGGCGCGCGACTTCTGTGACGTCAGCTTTCGGGTTCAAAGATCGTGGGTTCTACTCCCGGCCACGCCGAAAAAAAAATGTTTTTTTTTTTCCCCGGTAAATTCTAATATTATATCCATACATCTAACTGCAAATGATTCGTAGAGACTTTACCATTTCTTTGTGCCGTTGCAACTCCAAATAGTTATCTCAGATGGTAATAGGTAGTGTCGGTAACTCATTTCCCTATGATAATTATACATAAATATAGTTTAAAAAACTAAAAAAACATGCTTTTAAAGAATATCAAACTAAAAAGTTAAAAATAAATATAGTTTAAAAAATTAAAAAAAACATGCTTTTAAAGAATATCAAACTAAAAAGTTAAAAATAAATATAGTTAAAAAACTAAAGAAACATGCTTTTAAAGGTTATCAAACTAAAAAGTAAAAAATAATTTTAAAATTAAATTTATGACAATAGTATATAAGCAATACTAGTATAAATGAGAAAAAAACATGGGGCGCTTAATATTCAAAAAATATGGCACAAAGCGCCTCAAGCTTTTTTCTCATTTATACTAGTATTGCTTATATACTATTGTCATAAATTTAATTTTAAAATTATTTTTTACTTTTTAGTTTGATAATCTTTAACAGCATGTTTCTTTAGTTTTTTTAACTATATTTATTTAGACATGTGTTTGGATTGCTCAGGTCGAGTAAATATTACAACCGAATATCGTGTACCACCATATTGTTGTGTAAACGTGAAGCAGTCTGAATTTTTTTTTTACGTACATCTAGGAAAATAAAGTTTTTTTTAAGATTTATTATTTACTTATTGTAACCAATACTGATGTGTGGTTTGAATTACGGGTAGATAATTTATTCTAACGTTAACAAAAAAAAAAGACGTCTTTCTAGACGGAAATGTACAATTTATGTAAGAAATTAAAACAAGAAAAACTGGGTAAGAAGTTTACCATGCCTATACATAGGAACCACGCCAGAAATTCTATTGAGTTTGAGAAAACATAAAATACCATGTTCAAGATTAATGGACAATGAGTCATACTGTGTCTTCCCTAATGCGTGTCAATGGTCAGTATTACATACTGACAAATATAAGGTTTTGTGTGTTGAATATGCTACACCTGAACACTTACCATATTCCAAGGGCCCAAAGCCACCCTTAAACTTTAGATAGGACACAGCTAGACCCTAGTTTAGGGAATGGCTTTTAGTGTCCTATTCGTGATCTATATGTTGCCCAAACATCCGCGCTTGCAGAACTCTATTTTTTAGTTATATAGTTCAGACTTGTATATACTGACATTCGTGAGTATCAAGGGACGTACCAGGTATATTGGTGCGCATAAGCCAAATAACACTTTATAGTTGCGAAGCTATCATTGAGTAAATCTTAACACTGAAATAATCATAACTAGATAAAATCGCAACTTAAAAAGTACTCGAGCAAATAAAAAAAAACATTACCTTAGCCTAAGTTCGTTACAAAAATTTTAGTGTTTCCGTAGCAGAGTGGTAAAGTTGACGGTACAGAAGAAAGATTATTGGCAGTAGCAAGTAAAAAATCCGGCAGAAAATGAACATTTTATTAAATCTTTTTATAAGAAGTATTTTTACAATTTTAACACTGAAATTCATGTAAAATTAACAAATTTTATTTTAATAAAGAGGTACTTTGATAACTACTGATACCAATTGTCATTTAGTCAAAAATAAAGCCTAACCAACATTTCAGTAATTTTGTAGGAGAGTACAAATGGTTCATTTTTAAGTACATATAGTTTATATTACTGTAATGCTATATTGAATTTAAAACAACATTTTGAGTACGTTTTTCTATCAAGCAAGGTTTATCTTTTATGCTCCTCCTATTACCTTAGCATGTAGCTTACTGCAGGCACGACTTTGTGTATTAAGCCAGGTCCGTTTTTGTGCGATGGGGCTTTTATGTCTATGATTTATGCAGTAAAAATTGTATATATGGATGTTAAATGTCTGCTTAAATGAGGTGGAAACAGTTTCTAGCCTCGCGAAGGGCACAGTTTATTAAAACGGCTGCCGATATTTTCCATTACTGGGATTCTGTTTGAAAACGTTCTGGAATACGGTCCGCAACTTAGGTTGCTGTTGTATCCTAGCATGTCACTGCTTATTCGATACCTGACCCCAACATTTAGAACACCGCCCTAACTATCAATCGCTGATTTTTCTCTCTCGGAAATGAGTTTCAAGCACGTGCAGTGTCTTCCAGATTCGTGTCGCACTGGCCTGGATTAGGAGAAGATCCTACCGGTCATTCGCGGTTATACTGATGAATTTTAATATAGTTAATTATTTTATGGCACTTATTCCTGAAATTAAAAAAAAAAATTGTGTGTGGAGTTGACGTGCAACAGAAGTGAAACTTTATGCTTATTAGGTATAAAGAGATGTAAATATTTAGTATATTTTATTGAACAAGAGATGATAATTTAGAATAGTATGGACACGGGTATGATCTCAAATGAGAAATGCCTATTCCCGCACCCTGTTCTCTCGCATACGTTCACTGGCACTTTTCGACGCCTCTTTTGGTGGTTTGTTCCCATGTCGCCTTTGATTATACCTATTATCTGCTTCTGCCTCTATATTATTTTAAGACATGATGTTAAATCACGATCTCCAGCAGATAAAAATAAAATGACAACAAATACTCAAATCGGACATAAATTTAACTTATAATGTCTATCTCACAAGTCTATATGTCCTCTTGATATTTAAATACACAGTGTTTAAATACTAATATTAAATACACTAACAAAACTAACCTTTTAAGTCTTTACGCCTTTTTTTACATTCTAAATCACACTATTTGTTTAAAATTGAATGATACTTATAAAGTTAATCGCACATACCATTAATTCATTTCCAAGCAAATAAATAAATCGTAGGTAGGTACTTGAAATCAAATAAATTTGGTAGCGTCAATCGTTAGACGTTACGAAAGTTGCGAAGTAGACAAACACAAGCAGCGTTACGGAATTCTGTAGCATTACTGCTGCGGAATTTATACCAATCCCCTGCCATCTTCCCATCCGGCCGTTACAACTAGCATATAGCATGATACACTTCATACCCCCTCCCCTTATAATTGTTCTCCCATTTGACCTCTAGTGCATGCCTTGAAGTGGCGTCACCACTGACGCAATCTTTTCCTCTACTTGTTCCCCCACCTCTTACCTAGCTATTCCCCACATGCGATCGGAATAATTCGTTAAGCTAAAAAATTGTAGTCCCCTCAGCAAAAATGTTTTCTTCAAAACTTATGTTAATTTGTGCGTCGGAATGGAGTGCTTACAGACAATTCTGTTTGTGATGAAAAGCGACATAACTACTATTTCGTAAAGATAATATATAATTGTTTTGTTGAATTCCTTTAATAATTTTATTCAGCTGTTTTTATAATTCATAAAAAGAGACATATAAAATGCCTTGATACATTTTCAGATATAAAATCTAGTTAATTTTAATTAAGTTGTAAATTACTTGAATTTTACAACTGAGGTGTTAGAATTTGACAGATTGAGTGTCTATTATAAGGTTGGCATTTTTTAATTATCTATATATATATATATATATATATATATAAATAAGTATTTCCATCAAAAAAATTCTAAGAATCATATGTATTGATGTAAAAATTTTCTTTTATTTTTAAAATAAATAATTTAAAATAATTACATTAAAATGTTTCACACGCAAATCACTTACGGACTTTTTTTAACAAATACTTTAAACGTTTTATATTTTACAATGACAACAGCACACTTCAAGTATGCGATGTAAGAACCAAGATGGTTGGAGGAATTTCTAATCCATGGCGCCGCTGAAGTAAATGGTCGGGTGAATGTCGGTGGAAATATCGGGTTCCAAAAACAGCGGGATATTCGCCAGCAGCTGGCACCAGGCATACGGCGTTGAGGATGTTCGGAATGTCCCTTGTTCCTTGGCGGGCGTCTGCTCCGTGTGGACGGGAAGCAACGCACGTGGAGGGCCAGAGCGGAACAACGCGCGCGGGCAAGTGGAGGGCGATCGCCTGAAAGGTAGGGAAGCCCGCCCACGGCCCGGCGAGGCGTGTTGCCCGCCTGGCAGGGGCTGCTAGTGTATGTGGTTTGGGAAAACGAAGGGGGGAGCGGTGTGGAGTGAACTGCGAGAGACGGAGGAGGTCAGGCAAGAAGAACGGCTCATTCCTCCCTTACTCCCCCCCCCCCTCGAAAGCCTTTCCCGGCCCAGAACACAGGAAAACATCCTGCGCGCAGGAGAAACTGCTACACGTGTATCGCCGCAGAGGGGCGAGCGCGGATGCAGGGGTTATATATCCCGCGCGGGCTGAGAGCCCTGGGGGCTGCAGAAGCGCGGGAGGAGGGAGGAGGGGGTGGAAAGAATGTTCTCACGGCCTTAGAAGTGGCGAGTGGAAGAAACCACTGGCAAAGATACATATTTGTTCCTTCCATCACATTTTCGCGCAGATATTATAATAGCGAGGGAACTCAACTATTTGACACGCATTCTCAAAAACCTCGGGTTTTGAATTCTGGTCCTGCAGTTTTTCACCCGAAATCCCACCAGAAAACTTCTGGGATGAAATCTTATTATTTATATCAGCACTTTTAAAGATTTTATTGCTCTTGTGTTGTAGTATAATTGTTTATTCCTCAAGACCTAACTGAATACCATACATTGAGCTACAACACAAATCACGTGTCCGCAGATGTGAAGTCCGCGCGGGTCGCCACCGAGGCTGCATCTGTTCCTAGCGTGGCGCAGGTCGCTTGGGTGATAAAAGGCGTAACGCCCCTGAGGTGAGACGCAAGTTTCAGTTTGTGTCACCCCATCATTAGAGACCGGAAAAATTCGCGGGTTCAATGGCCTGTAGGATGAACTCCATAGTTCTACGTACAATCGGTCAAATGTCATCCACTAATTGGCTGCTGTATTGTGAGACGTCCCAACATAGCAGCCTGTGATTTGATAAAGCTTTGGTCGGTTGTTTCTCATTGGCCCAGAGTCATCCAGGTGAGTTGTGAGCCAACAGCAGAGGTAACACTGAGGTATAACTATTTGTATTTTAGCCTCTCGCGAAATGAATTCGCGAATTTTTCCGGTCTCTACTCATAGGGTAAAGTAAAAATGTCAACAATGGTCGAGTCAATACTTTGCGTACAGTCTTTGCCAAAAGGCCATCTGCCCTTGAAATACACAAACGGCTGGACCCGGGTTCGAACATAATAGAAGAACAAATTAAGGTTTTACAGCTTGACGGTCACCAAAACTAAAAAATTCTTGAAATTTGTTTCATCAGGACCATGTGAAGCAATTCTGCGTCTATCCAAAGGACCGTCATAGATCATCACTGGCCACCAAGAACTGATCAGCGTCACTATTTAACAAGCCAGTGAACAATTGAAAATGGTACAATCATTAACTTGCCAGTGGAAATAAAAACTAATAAAATTCGTTCAGAACTAGCAGGATATGGATGAGTTGTAAACTGTCAAGACGAGATGTGGAGCACGAAAAAAATAAAACCCGGCGTTCGCCTTGCAAAAATGGTGATTTAAAATGACATGTTACAATTGATGAGTATCGTGATTAGGGGTTGCCTGTAGGTACTGTCACCTGCAATGGATCAATTAAAAAACCTTTAATCATAATTAGTTCTCCCACTACACCCCATCCAATAAAGCTGTCAAATCAGAACACATTATTATTAATTAAATAATTATCATGTGTTTAACTCGTGCCCCTCCCCACCCATTTTCCCCTGACTCACTACTATGATTTTCTGCCCCCTCCATCTGTCCATTATACAAATTGACTTTTAGTTAGCCATTCATTCTAGCAACTAATCCAATCAATCTCAGTGAGTGTGTGTAAGAGCTCATGAATGTGTTTAATATAATTTTATTTATTTAAATTTTTAATATATAAATTTTAATATTTTGAAAAAAAATATATTTTTATTTAAATTTTGAACTTGTTTTTCTCAGTGCTTCAGATATTTGTTACATGAACATGATGTATTCTTGGGATGCCTCAAAGTCGTATTTTCTTTAGACAATGTCTGCTGGTAGAAAAAAAAATTGGGTTTACTGAGATTACTTAGAAATAATGTTTTTTAAATAAAAAAGAAAGAATTCTCCAGTTTCCCCGTGGTTAGCTGTACGAGCGATATCTGTTCTAAAGCCAAAATACAGCTTTGTACAAGCGATTGCAGCATAACAAGGAAATTTAGCGCTGTGATAGTTCCACGAATGCTTGGTCTAGAGTGAGGAGTTGGTGTATCGATATATTAGTTGATTAATTAGGAGTTTTCACAAATAATAAAACTGTTCAGTTGTAAATCGTTTTAAAGATGTATGTCGAAACTAGTGCGGTGTTTCATCATTTTCCTATGATATTTCTGAATTCGGGGCCCATGCACTCGCGCGGTCTTGTCGCGTCCTGTACAATTATCTACACTATCGCAAACGTTTCTGTACTTTCACATAGTTTTTCTCACTATCGAATACTATCCATAGTTCGAACATTTTAGAAAATGTTGGCATATTTTAGTTTACTTTCGCATAATTTCGCACATGTTTGCATAATTTAAACACTTTTACTCTCTTGTGCATGCTTTTCCACATTTTCGCATAATTTTCAACACTTTTGCATGTTTTTAACTCTTTCCTTACTTCTCTACAGTTTACTATACTATTCTACACGTTCGCATTTTCCTCCAATTTTCGTACAGTTTTCCATACGTTTGCTAACTTTTTACCATTTTAAGACACTTTTCATACTATTCCACACTTTCACATTCTTTTTTACACTTTTCCAAATTTTTAACACTATCGCATACTTTTTCGCACTTTCGCATGTTTTGCGTACTATTAGATACATACGCATACTTTAAATACTTTTGCATATTTTTCAGTACATTTTCACATTTTTAATACATTTGCAATCAGTTCCATGCTTTTCCTCAGTTTTGCGAGGTCATCCATCAACATAACGAGAAAATGCAAACCTAAAGTTTTGAATACTTTAAGAAATAAACCTCTTAGCATCCCAATCGAGGTTCATGAAAAACTTGAATCATCTAAGTTACCTACCTGATGAGATTGGTTTCACATCCCTTGTGTTTTTCCTGTCCCCGTGCGCGCACCAATTTTTTAGTGCTTGGTTTTGATTGAGCCAATCAAGCAGGATGTAAGTTATGTTGTATGATTTATCATTATGCAAAATCTACCAACTCTTTTTTTTACAATTTGCACTTAATAAACAGACCTTTAGCCATCTTTTCTTATTTAACTTTCCCCGAAATAACACCTGTTAAGTTGTAAGAAAGGTTAAAAATATTTGAATAGTAAAAAAAAAAAGGTTTGAAATCCATTACGTCGGTATTGACAAGATAAATGTAAACTTATTATAACTATAAATGTATTAAAATTATTTAGAAATTGACTTCTGCGGTAAAAGAAAATTTAGGAGTATGTGCCCTAGGGTGCTGAGGTTCAATAAGTGTTTAATTCGTTGAATTATTCGTATTTAAAAATAATTATTTTGTATGAAAACTCTTTATTTTTGTCTTAATGACTCAGCTCCTTTTCTGTTAATTTTAAGGTTACGTTTTTTTCATATTCCAATGACGGCGGTTGGGTATAAATTTGTATGGTGCATAGAGTTAGATCATCTTTAATAAATGAATTAGATAAGGCATGTTTTATATATTTCAAACATAAATATTATAGTGCTTTCCGTAGATACATTTGCTTTACATTATTACTACGATTGAGAATCTTACCGATAAACAATGAAAATTTATTATACACAGAAATAATAATGCCTGTATATACTTGGTGTAAGACTTACATTTATTTGTATATTTCTGAATGGTTGATTTTTTTAAACATTTTTCTTAAAATTTTAAATTTATAATATTTAAAGAGATTATGTTCAAAAGAAAATGAATTTAATTTCAAATTTTATATGTAATTTTATTTGGGGAATATGAATAAGAAAAAAACTGATGGCATAAATTGTAACATAACACACCCAAAAGAATTATTTGATGAAAGAACACGTGCAAAATATTTAGATCAGCAAAACAATGATGCGCACAGACGAATACTGCAAATAATTTAAGATAAATCAAATATATACACGTAGTTCAATCATATATTACTTTATACTTACATATTAGAGTAAGATTAAAATCAAAAATTTTATATTAAAGGTAGCTAATTTTAATTTTAAAATATCATCTTAGACCCAATATTAAGTTAAAATTTAAAGGTGTTATGGCATTTACTTGCAATACTTTACCTTTGTTTAGGAAGAGAATTGTTGCAACATTTATCGTAATAAGCATTGCTGTGCAAACTTTAAACAAACTATTTAATTACTCCTTAAAAAAGTACTTTATATTGTTTAAGATTTCAGATTATTTACTCTATGATTGTATTAAATAAAGAAAAAAACTGCAAACGAACGCAATGATTTAAAATTGTGTCACTTAATATGAATTAAAAAGTTTAAGCAGAAAAATAATTGGTGTTAATAATTGTTGAAGATACTCTAAAACCTCATAGACAAGCAAATGAATGGAGATTTTTGACTTGAAATAAATTAAAAATATTGGTTACGAATGTTATTATGAACAACCTTGGTATTAAAATTTAACCATAGAAAGTATTTAAAAAATAGAGGTATTATTATTAAGTTTAATTAAATAATTTTATTTAGCGTTAAATATTATAGTTAAAAAAGAAATGATATCCTATTTCAAAGTCCATTTATTCAGACACTGTACCCAGAGTAATTTCTTCAGACCTACTTTTAATTTTTTTTAATTCAGCCAAAACCATTGTGATACTTTTTAGATTATTTGCTAAATCATTTTGCTAACTCCAAGTAAGAAACTTTGTCCAATTTTCTATTTTAGACTAAAGCAGCGAAATAAAAATGTCTTGTATCTAATGACCTTTAAATTGTGAAACAAAACAGAAAAGAGACAATTTATATCCCTGAAATGCTAACAGAACGAACAGATTTCATCGCTATTAATAGAAATTTAGAACCCCGACTTTTTTTTAAACATATCCTAATGCGCGGTTCATGTATCTAAAACTCCATTAACAATCTCCCCTCTCCTTCCCCCCCAGACAAGCCCACCCCACACTCACGTCACTTTCTGCCACCTACTGCGCCACGAAATAGCGCACAGCATAAAACTTTCCCTCGTAAAACACTAATTGCTTCCTGGATTCGTAAGTTGTTTAGAAAAAAAATAACTGCGGAAGAGAGGACACCATTTCCGTTTTACGCTCGCCTTTCAAGCGCTCGGTTCTCCGAAAAGCGAGGTCGAGTTTTCTCGCCTGAAAAAGCCGGGAGTTGGAAGCGAACATGTGCGCTACGTGAATCTGCGTCGCGCGAGCTCATTTCTGTTCCCTGCCCCCCGCGCTCGTAGCTGCTGGGCTGGCGAACTGTCTGGCTGATGGAGCTTCCAGTACGAGGAAACTGATTAAAATGTTATTTACTTTACAAATGTTTAATAAAAATAAAACATTGAAACATTTTATGAACAAAATCATTAATCAGTAAAATTATTTTAAATTATTATTTTAAATTATTATTATTACTAAATTATAAATTATTTTTATATTATAAATTAATATATATTATTTAAATTATTTTTTTATTATTTATTTTAAATTATTGTCCCTGGACGTGTACATAGGATGGTTTTAAATTTTTTTTTTAGTTTGGATTTCTAATCTTCCAAAACAGAAACATACTAAACTTAAAACAATTTAATTAATCCTTTCAATGTAAAACAAATTTACTAGGAGTTTAACTCTTAATATTCTGTGCAGGTTTAGTATAAAAAAAATTGCTTTCGAAGTGAAACTTATTTGGGCAAGATAAGAGTATGATTTTTAACGAAACCTGTTCTTGAAACATTGTTTTGAAAAGTTTCTGAAGCGAAAAGAACAGAGAATATGTATTTGGCCAGAGAGATATAAAAAGAGCACAATGCTATGTATAAGTTGCTAGGCTCGTTTTCGTTCTCCTCTTTGTGCGATATTTGTCTCCCGCTTGCCCCCCCCCCCCCCCCCCCCCGAATAAAAAAATAGAATGGAGAGTGAGTGATAGACGTACGAAAGAATAAGACAGAGAGTGTGCCTATGCGCTTGTTTCAGGAAAAATATATTGGTATCCTGTACAGTGAGTTGTGAATGCCTTAAATTTTATATTTGCTTCCAGCGGGCTCGTGTTCCTCATTGTTCAACCAGCAGCGTAGAGAGTGCCTTTGAGGTAGTCTCTGCATTTCCCGCATAGATAGCGCTACCTGTAATGAATTTCACATTTCGTTCATAGATTTGGTGCGTTTCAAATGGCAGAATTGTTTTAAAAAAAAACAGTCACACTCACCGGTTTTTGTATTAAGGTTTGAGTTGATCAACAGTAATTAAAATTTTTGTTAATCATTTATGAATGATCAATAAAAATGGAAATTATGAGCATTTATTTTGAAGTGAGTAATAATTTTGTTAGCTCAAGATAACTTTAGAAATAATATTCTAATAAATGCAAAAAAAAAAAAAAGGTTAGGATTCTTAAAGGCTTGAAAAAGAAATGAAATCCCAAACACCCTGGGCTATGTTATTTAAAAAAAAAATATTTATCTCTTTCTCTCTTTTTGTCGTTTTACTCCTTATGATGTGCTTACGAGTCGAGATTTGAATTGCCAAAGAAGTTTCACTTTAATTACATGTACTGAGTTACACGTGCTCTTGATTATAATATTAATATTTTGTTTGGCTTAAAACAAATATAAAAATTTCGATAAAAACAAATAGCATTAGAAACAAATATTATGTTTCAACCATTATAATATTTATTTTATGTTAAGCTTTCATAATAACTGAATATTTTTGCGAATAAAAATTTTCTTCAAAGATTTTAACTTAATTTAAGAACCAGATTTTAAATTTGATTTGATGACAACGCTAATGCTTATACAAGCGCCTTCTTCAAAGATTGTTCGCTCTTGAATGAGGGGTCACCAGAACGAGTATAATTTCAGTTTACTGAGGATATCGTTTTCTTGTCCCATGAACATCACATACACCCGAATTAAGAAGATTCATTAGGTATGAATCCCTTAATTTCCAGTCTGACAAAACCGTATTCACACTCTACTATTTCCGGAACATTAAATAATGTCCCCCACTACCTCCCCTTTAGTCAAAAATATATATATTTACGAATATATTATTTTATATATAGCAGCATAAACGCAAGTACAATAAGTTCTTATAAATCACAGGTGTTATAAAATAAACTACACCACAGGATTTTACAATCATAAAGTGAACAATCTTTGTTAAAATTTAAATGTACCTGCAAAATTGTAAAACAAATTAATGCTAATGTGAAACTCATAACAAGCAACAGTTATGAGTTTGCAACATATATAACGTTGTGGTTTTCTCATTGTAAAGAATAAATATTTAACATTTATGCGATTCCAAAGTAATATATTTCGTGCTCGAGAGATTGCGACGAAAGTAAGTGTTTTATAATCCTTAGAAAGTACAAAGCAGTAGTCGAGACTTACTGGTTAAGTGCCACCTATATTTTTGCTTTCTTCCTTCCATATTTGTCGAGAAAACACCAGGGAATTCGTGAAAGTTTAATGTAGTAAAAGATATAAACCATATAAAATAAAACATTATAAAAATTAAAAATACTACTCATATACTCAAAATAACTTCAAAAAATGATTTAAAAATTAAACACAAACCAAATCCTTCCTCTAAAAGTAATCCTTCCTCTAAAAGAAATCCTTCCTCTCTATTCTTAAAGTCATGTTATATACATATATGACGTCACGATTATTTGTTTCATGTGGCTGAGAGACTGTAATATTAAGATATGACTAGAAAACCACGATGATGCTTAAAATGTTTCTTACAGCGCGTTTTTTGTGACCACATTGTTTTTCCGTACTTCTCATTTTCTTTCCCTCATTGATAATACATGAAATTAAAGTCTTTAGAAGTTGTTGCACTTGGACAGTACTGATATTATGTACGTGATTTCCTGTTGCTAACTGGCTGCCAATGTGTCTGTACCTCGTCGCTGATAACCCGCTAATACGTAAGCTATAACTTCTACGTGGATCTTTCGCATAGATGCTAAAACAAATTTGCCAAATAATGATTTAGTACAAGCGCTTACTTCAAACTCAATGACAAACCAAGAATAATGTGAAAGGCTCCATAAGTGGCCCTATGAGTAGTATAGAATAGTTCCTCCGAGCACAGGGTTCAGGGTGTAGTTCTTGGTGCTGGTTGGCCATCTTGGATTGTGACGTCATTTTTAGACTCAAAATTCCTCGAAATGACTAAAAAAACGACTCAAAATTACTCAAAATTCCTAAAAATTTCCCTTTTTTGTTCTTAAAAATGGCAGCGGCTTGAAATGTCCATATTGAGCATCCATATCTACAGCCTCCGATAAACCTCTGACGACATCTTGAATTATAACGTCACCATTGCCATTTCCGTTACGGCCACCATCTTGAAAATCTGTAATTAATGACCGATTTAAATGAAATAATTTTTAAAATAATAAAAAGCTTCATTTTTCAATTTAAATAAAAAATATTTAAAAGACATACTTACATCATGGAGTTCTCGGTTCGAACCCGGCGAGAGCAAAAATAAGTAAATTACGTCAGGTCCTTCCTCCACGGAAGGCGCCGGCAGACTGACCTCCCACCACTAATGCCAAGGTGTATATATATATATATATATATCGACAGCTAGTATTATGTAATGTCCGCCATCTTGAAAAACTGTACTTAATATCCGATTTTAATGAAAAAAATTCTTAAATTTATAAAAAATAAAAAAATCTAAATTTATATAAAAACACTTGCACTTTTAGTTACAGATGCCATCTTGAATTCTAGAAATGATGCAAATTTCGTTACGCCCACCATCTTGGAGTGTATGACATAAACGTTTCGCGTTTTGTTACAAACACCATCTTGGATTCCATATCGTTGTACTTTTCGTTACGGCCGCCATATTGAAATTCCGTAATTTTTTTGCTAGTAATTTGGAAAAAAAATTAAAATTCATTAAAAAATTAATTAATCAAATGTTAATAAAATATTATTTTAACACGCACTTACTTCCTTGGTTCAAACCCGGTGAGGTCAAAAATAAAAAAATGTCGATAGATCCCTCCTTCGCGGAAGCAACTGACCGACTGACCTCCCACCACTAACGCCAAGGTATATACATGCCAGCTAGTATGATGTCATGTTAGCCATCTTGTTATCGTCTGCTAGAGAGCGATACCACCATGTTAGTTAAATTTTAAACTGCCAGAGTGTAGATATCATTTATTATTACGGTTAGCTCCCGTCATCTTGTAATTTGGTTGTCATCATGGAAATTCGTAATTATTTAGCTAGAAATTCGGGAAAAATTCCAAATTTCGTCGAAAAAATCACTCATTAATTTACTGATTGAATCTACCAGTTCATGTTCTTAGATCGAGACTTGGTAATGCAAAAAAGGGTTATTTTATTAAAAAAATACCACAAAAGTGACATGTTAGAAAATAAAATGTCGCAAAATAATTTTTATTCTACTACTGGAACACTAACTAAGTTAGCAATCTTATAAACATTTTGTTCCATTGGCTTGAACTGACTAATTATTAGCTCCAATCGGTTTACTGAAGACCAGACTAACCAGAAACTTTGCCTACATATTATTTTTCTTCCCGACAGAGTTTCACGATACTATGTTTAACAGACTGCTTCACATCATCATAACTGTAAATTAGAGCAGCCGATGTCTTGAAAGCACACTTCTTCACCTTGTCCTCGAACGGATACGGCTATACACAGTCCGACCACAAGTTATATTTAAAAGGTCCGTATGTAGCTATTTCATCAGTAGGCTGATTGATAATGTTCTGTATGATATCGTCAAGAAAAGTACAAATGTCTTTGGATCCATCAGTCTTAATCTCCAACTGTCTTTAGCTCCAACAGGCATTTACTCCAAAGGTCAAATTTGAGGGCGATTATAATTCACCCGTATTAATTTTCCCTGGGAAGGATTCGATATTGTATTCAAAGCGAATGCAAACGTGTGCAATAATGTTAGTCTTGTTAATATTTTATTTCTTATCAAGGGTAATCTCAATCTGTGGTTCTGAACGTCTCTTGAAGAGGATTTGCACCAGCTGTGCTTGTTTTGTAGGTTTTATTACTTTTGTAAATTGTAGATATGAATTCTTGCATTTTTTCCTCTTTGTAAGAACAACGAGATTCGTATTCTGTTGAGTCACGCTTCGTGGAGTTTTCTTGCGCGTTTAACAGCTCGTTCCTTTGAAGTTGTTCGTTGTCCCTGACATCATTCGTTATAATTAAGGTTTAAAATATTTCAGTATATAACTCAAAAGAGTTTAATCATATTTATATATATTGTGTGGATCATGTATTATCCCAAAGTAGTGGATATTATATTATTTTTGCAATACCTCACCAAACGAGAATAATTACTATTGTAATAAAACATTAACATGATACTTAAAATATGACATATATGTACTTCTTATTACTTGATTCAAAAATTCATTCAGGTTCCTTGTCAAAATTTTAACAAGTGTACACACTTATCTGGCTTCGTCCTGTATCATTATGGAGCTTCACAGTTCTGCACATCAATAAATACAACTGATATAACTTTTCATCATTTATATTGAAGGCACTGATTGGAGGTCACTCGGCAGGCTAGAACTCCAAAAACATTTACATACTCCTAAAGTATCGGAAACGAGTTACCACAACCTGCTCAGGGCTAGCATCAACCTGCTGTGGTAAAACCAGTTATGACACCTTGCTCAGGACTACTTTCATCCTGCTGTGATGAGACCTGTTACCACACCCTGCTCTGGACAAACATCAACCTGCTGGGGCTGGGCTAGTTACAAAACCCTGTTCATGGCTACTGTCATCTTGCTGTGACAGAACCAGTTTTCACAACTTTCTCAGTGCTAGTGTCCAACCTACTGTGGCAAGACCAGTTATTAGGTACATTGATTTCAGGGATAGTGTCCAGCTGCAGTGTTTGGATCAGTTAACACACCCTGCTAGGTGGTTATATTCACATTTTTTTTCGCGGGACTTGTTACTACACCCTGCTCGGGGCTAGCATCAGCTTCCTGTGTTGGGACCAGATAAACCATTCTGTTCATAGCTATTGTCAACCTACTGTGGGCATTCTAGTCATTACAACCTTTTCATGTCTAGCATTCACCTTCTGTGAAAGGATCATTAAATAATACCTTCTCAATGCTATCATTAACATGCAGTAGCAGGACCAGTAATACAATCTTACTTAGGGCTAGCATACAATAGCTGTGGCTGGACCATTTGTCACACCCTACACAGGTGTAACATTAATCTGCTCAGGTGGGATCAATTATAATATTCTGCTTAGGGCTAGCGTAAAATCTGCTGTGGCTCTACCTGTTACCACACCTTTCTCTGGATATAGCTTTAAACTGCTATGGCGGGACCAGTTAACCTATCCTGCTAAGAGCTATTGTCAACCAGCTTTGAAGGGTCCAGTTATTATAAAATGGTCAGTGCTAGCATCAACCTTCTATGACAGGACCAGTTATCACATCCTGCACATGGCTAGTGTCCTCCGGCTGTGGCATAACTGTTACCACACCAATGATCGGCGCTAGTTTTAAACTGCTGTGGCTGAATCAGTAATAACACGCTTTTTAGGACTTGCATTCACCTGCTTTGTTACCACAAAATGATCAATGCTAGCCACCAGTTACCACACCCTACACTGGGCTGGCCTCAACCTGCTGTGGCGGGTTTATTTACTACATCCTGCTCAGGACTCGCCAGCTTTGAGTAAGCAGCGGGCTGCCTGCTCTGAGCTGTCAGGGTGCGTTCGTGCATGAGACTGGCCACACCCTCCTCCATTTTACCTTCCTTCCTCGAGGGATACATTTTTAATTGAGCTTATACGAATTCTATTTTATTTCTTTATGGTTTCCTTGTACCTTAGTATAGAAATAGTCATTACTTTTATTTGCTTTGATCGATTGTTTTTAATAAGTGTTAATAACTATTTTAATTTAAATGTTAACCAGCTGGAGCACCCGCGTTTTGCTACGGAAGTCTGCAGGCAGAACGAACTCGCACTGCTCATTGTACACGCCCCTCTTCGTGGGTGCGCCACTGTCCTTGCTAAAGCCGTAGCCATGGATACGTAGAAGGCATCAACACTGCATAAGCCCGAAGCCATGGAAAAGAATTTAGCATCATCAATGAAATGGCTAATTTAATCAAATCTGGCATATTTTTAATTTGTATATTACAGCTCGACTCGCGTGGCATATACTGCAAGTGCTTCTTAAGTCTGATTCCCCTTTAATATGAATTAATTTGAAATGGAAGACAAACTTATATTTGTTGCGCTTGGTTGTGATAAAATGTGGTTTTATTGTTATGTATCTCCGGCTCCCGTCATTGCACCAAGATAAAATATACCCAGTTTTTTTTAAGTCCCATCAATGCTTTTGAACACAAATAATTTCAACAAACTGTGTTCCGCTGTTTTTGCGCCAAACTCGAACAAACAAAACGAACAAACATACACAATAAATTTATATAATGGTAACAATAGATACAAAATGTGAGAGGAAATGTGTATGCTTTATTTTTTTTTAAATATTTGAAATGATAAATTGTTCAAATGAATATATATTATATTTCTTTGATTTTTCTTGCTCTTATAATAATGATATCATCTAAAGGTTACGATATTTACTGATGAAAAGGAACAAAGGATAAATATATTTGAGGCCTAGCTAATTAATGATTGAATGTCCTTATTTTTAGGATTTTATAAATTTATTTGGTATTATTAGAAGGTTTATTTTTTTTATGATTTTCAATACGGTTTAAATTTAGTTGGTAAGTAGTTTGTCATAAGGTGATTGTGGACATAAACAAAAAATAAATTTGATCAACACTATCATATTAGCCAGACGAAAATCAAATCAAAAATTTTGGCCAAAATATTTGTCATAATTTCACATTGATGGAAGCAGGTACATGAATATATGCCAAGTGAGCATCGTGGAAAAAGGACGTGTGGTCAGTTTTTATGTAAGGAGCAATTACGAATCTAATCCACATGTCGTTGATGTGTGTTTCTCATAAATTCTGTTTTAAGATTTTTTAATAGTTATAATATTTGCGCTCGGTTTCGAACGTATTACTCGAAAGTCGTAGCAATAAACATATACTAATATTTTAATACGTAACAAAATTCTTAAGCTAATGTTTTAATTTTTTTGAATCCTTTTTGGCCACTTTTGAACTGGGTTACAAATTTCTAGAAAGTGTAGCCCAAATTAACCACTTTAGAAAAAACTAAAGCTTTTCCTAAGTAAAACACTTAGTAACTTTAACAAAATTTAGGGAAATATTTGCTGCTGTGAGGAAGAGGACTTCTTTGTTTATTTTATAATATTGGAAGTTTATTTGGAGGAAGATTTTTGTGAACAATTATAACAATTAAATAATTAAAGTCAAGTCACGAAATAACCAATTCCAGATGACGGGTGACTTTATATCCTCAAACTGAACCCTGTTTACGGAACGTCTAAGCTATTCCATTTACCACGATGTTAAACCATAATTATTTCTAAAACAGATTTTTTCATGTGTGCTTAAAATGCTGGTGGTATAATAAACTGCTCTCTATGGAAAAAAGACTATGTTTTAGTAGTTATAAAGTAATACGCTTAAATACAATAAAAATATTTTAAGAATGTGTGAATAACATGATGAAGGGTGCCATTTATTTACTTTTCTTGGGAGGGGAAATAGAACTAGAGTTTTTTTCGTAACAAATAAAATTACAATATTTTTTGCATCCTGACCTGTAGAGTGATGTGTGCTTACTATAACTTACTAGAAACGATAACAAAGCAATGATAAAAATATGTTAGAAATGATGGTATTTTTTTAAGTACTGGTTAAGAGTAAGTTACATATACATGTGTACAATAAGACATGCTAAGCATTCAAAGTTTTATGTATTTATATAATTATTAAGAATAAATTTAATGTAAAACAATTATAAGTAATCACGAGCTTCGTCGTATGATTCGAAATTAATGTTTTTATAGGCCCGTTAGTTTTATATTATTTACATAAAAAATTTGTACATAGTTCTGAAAAGATAAAGCTAGAAGAAATATAGGTAAATATTACTTCTACAGCGACAGTTTATCAATGTTTTATTTCCAACCTGTGTGTGTAACGTAACCTAGGACCAAGCAGCAAGAGCAGGGAGCGGTTTTTTATGTTGCCGCAAGGCTGGGCTAGAGGCGGTGTTACGAGTTCCGTGGCTCGACCGCAGGAAAAAACAAGAGAGAAGCATTATTTATACGATCCGTGGGATAAACAAGCCTCCGCAGACTAGGCCGTATTTCTTTATTTGTTGCTGAATGCATTCGCGAGTTATTTTTTTTTATATCCCGACCTTTGGTTTTGTGTGACGCGACCTGCGATACGCGACACACTTTATCCTCTTTAGTCGCTGGCCCATGAGACTAGCAAACTCAAAAAAAGGTAGAATTAAGGTTGGCAGGAATTTTTTAATATAAGTTTTTATTTCAAGCTGGTTCATAATAACTTAACAAAATATAGAAAAGAACTAGTTTTTAAACTATACTTTATTTTTTTCTTTTAACCGAGAGGTTGAGTAGGTATAAAAACGACAAAACAACTCTTGACGGTTTTAAGTCGTAACCTTCATTACAGCCAGGCACAATACAAGAGCGAAGCATTCTCTCTCACAACTTCAAATCAATTAACAAATGTGTAAAAAAAAAACGTTTAGGCGTTGGTACATACTAGGCATTTACTAAGCACCCAAAAGAATGAAAAAAATAGTAATCTAGAAAAAATTACAAAAATTTAGACTGAATTAGGAATAATATATTTTATACAAAACTCCCATTTAACACAATATTAAACGTGGGCCCACCTACTACTAGCGCCGTTAGTTCGCAGGCCACCGCAAGTACCTACACGCCAAGGTAAAAGAGTGGAAATTGCCAGACTTATCTATATGACCATGTAATATATGTTAACTCTGGAATAGTGACTTGTAGTTATTTTAGTGGTGAGTATTTACATTTAGGGCGCGGTTACACGGGACCCTGAACTACATCAGGTTAACATGTTTAAAAAACACGTTTACAAACGCGTAAGTGTACGGTTACACGGTAGTTGCTTAAAAGTGTGTTCAGCTCAAAAACCGATTGTCTACTGTCAACGAATGACTTCCTCTCTATTTTGTATCCAGAAAACGCGGGATTTTCTCACTTGTTTATAAAGTATTTTCAGCAGAAATGGAATGTGTTTTCATATTGCTCAATATTTTTTTACAAATCGGGAATTCATACAACATGCACAGTAAAATTTTATAAACTTATTTTTTATTATTTTTTGAGCGAGAGTACCTATCTCAGTTTTAAGAAAATTAAGGTCAGGATCAAATAAAAAATATATATGTAATTACCTGTTGATTTTTTGTTGCATTCGGTGAAATATTACTCGAACTTGTGCCAGAAACACTTTCCATCTTGAATTTCTAAAGAGGACTGTTTATATTCTAAACAGCGAATCAGAGGCTAATGTAGAAGATATGTAGATCTGAACTACTTTGCCAACCTGTTTAAGTTAAATGGTAAATGGCCTCGAACGAAACATGTTCAGACTGTGAGTAACCGCACTCAACAGCTGAACATGTTCACCTGAAGTAGTTCAGACTCCCGTGTAACCGCGCCCTATATGTGTATGATCTATGTTCGTTGACTTGAGCTAACAGCCAACGAGAACGCATATTTGGAGAGTTGAAACTAAATTCAAACGTTAAATTATTATTAATGGTTCATCCACGAATAAGTATAGTTCAAGAAAGATTCTTAAAAGCTAATTATTGATTTTAATTGTTATTTTAGCTGTAAAATGTTATAATACTTTATGATATTGACGTATAATTTGAAGTTTGTCGACGTATATCATGTTTCATACCTTGCAAATGTTCAAATCTATAAATATTTGAAATGTAAACTTTTAAATCAATGAATTTTTTGAATGTAGGTAAATTAAGTGTCTTTACATAAGTATGTACTCTGTTCGCCAGTAGAATTTCATAACATTTAATGTTATTAGCAACTTCCACTTACTAAATATGTTCATAAAATTTACGCTCTTTTCCCCCTTCATTTTAGTGTACGCTTTGTTATATGTATTCACGTGTTATTTAGACGCAGACGGACTAATTTCTTTGACACGCGTCTTTTCTTTGCTTAAAATAATATGTTTTAATTGTATGTGACAGTAGCGCCTGCCACTGCTGCCCTTTCCCCGAACAGTTAATGTTTTCTTTTCGCTGTGTTTACATTTTACGTGAGTTTTTTTCACGTGTTCCAGTGCGCTAGTGTTTTGTTTGTCTCCCCTCCCCTTCGTTCGTCTGTCAACTGGGTCGTCTGTGTTACGTCACGTGTACTTCTGGCCGATTATCTCGGCATCCAACGCCCGTCGCCATTTTTTTTTTCGCGCCAGCACTGCCAACCTTCTACACGTCTTCCTCCGGGGGTACTACTTTTCGTCGCTTAGCAACGTCTTTATTGTTTGTAAACATAAGTGCACACTGCACGTGTATTCTATTGCCGATGAGTTCCTTTGATATAGCTTTCAATAGGTGATGTTTTGCGACACTATTAAAGCTTAAATGTTAGTAGTTATCGGAATTATTAAAAATAATATTAAATATAAATACAGGATTTAATACAAGATAATATAAATAAAAGATTTGATTTTTTGTGTAAACAATATACAACAGTAAGTATAACTGCATACCATATGAGACTTGCCCAAATCTAAAGCCTATTCGAAATTGTATTATTTTATTTTTACACATACTTTAATTTCAAAATGATTGGCGTGTCTTTTAACACACTTTACACTATCAGAACGGCATAAGATATTTTACGACCGTCTCTCCTGTTTTTTTTTTTTTTTTGCCTATAGTTGTAACGAAAGGTTGGGGAGACGGTAGGGGTGAGGAAGAAATGACGCCGCAGTGCGACTACGGAATTATCGTAAAGAAACTTCAGTTTGCTTGCTCCTCAGTTTTCTTAACGGCTGAAGGTTGATGCTACCATATTTCTTATATTTTATTCAAAGTATCTGCAATTAATTTATTCGTGTGGAAAAGAGTTATTGATTTATGCAACATTTTATTTTATATGAATAGTGTGATTGAAGCTGGAAATAATTTATCTCTACCTATGCCTAATAAGCGAGAACTTGCACTTTTGTCGCGCATGGAATCCACGCAATTTTTTTAAAAATATTTAGATTGGTTATTTGGTTGATTATTATGGTAAATTTAGTTGTATGACCTGGTTCGGTTGGCTACACAAACGTGAGAATACCAGTAGGTTCTAAACTCTTTGAGATATAATTCATAAGATTTAGTTTAATTTAAGTATTATTATTGTGTTAGTTTTAGTTTTTTTTTCTAGATTTATTTGTAATGGTCTGTGTGAAACGTACGTTCTGGGCATGCCATGTAACACGTTGGTGCGTGGTTAGGAAATGCAAGGCAGGGACTACTTTCAGCCGCGCACGAATACAGCGGGGTGTGTGTGGCCGAGCCGCGAGGCGAGACAGTCGGAGTCGCTGGGTAAAGCCTAATGCCTTCTTTTCACAGACGAGAGAGCCAAACTCCCGATCGTGCATCTTCTGTTTTTATTTGTTCATTGCAAATAAATATGGCGGTGTTGATAAAAGGGAAGACCATAAACAAGGCAACAGTAATTATTTGTAATTGTTTTTATTTTTCGTTTGCCGTGTGTCCGTGAATGTTTATTTTGGACAACTCATGATAACTAATGGTCAATTAGGTTAGTTGGCTACTTTATAAATACTTTAAAACATTGTGGACGGTTGATTTGGTTAGGATAGCTACATTAAAGATACTGTGAAATCATGTAAACTGTTTCCTAGCGCTGGATAGCTACATATTAAAAAGTTATTTGCTAAGCAACCATAAGATGATTTTACAGTATTTTTAACGTAGGTATACTTACCTTATATAATTAACCATCCACAATGTTATAAAGTATTTATAATGTAGCTAACATATCCTGATCGACCGCTAAATTAATTTACTAAATAATTCTTTAAATTACTTCTTGCTAATTTTAAAAATGACATCTTATAAGTTCAACCCGCGCATTTGGAGAATAAATGCCCGCGAATTTTATTTTTCCCCAAATGAATACACCTGTTGTGGTACGGAAGAAAAAAAGCGAGCATGAACTTCGGGGAACTTTGGGTATGGCTCTCTCATCTGTGAAATGATGGCTTCCCGTCGCCTTGCGGGCAGTATCGAGGCGAGACCGCGCGTGCCAACTTCACGGGAAATATGATGCGTTTTAGTCGACCCGCAGTTGCACTGTGCTGTTTGCCGGGAGTGCAAGGCCTGAGTAGGGCTTTCGAAGTGTTTGAATGGGTAAGAGATTGAAGACTCGAAGAAAATTTTACGTACGCGTGAGGCGTGTGGAGATCGTGTGTGCCATACGAACAATAGGCCCCTTTTGGTGGTTTGCAATTCGCCTTCAATTTCTGGATGTGTCAACCGTAAGCTGTGCACTCGAGCTACAAGATACGTCCAGGCTGTGTCTGGCGCGGCCACGAGTAAAATTGCTAAACTGCATGGATCCTCAGCGCGCCATCCATTAACTGTGTCAGCACACGCGCTTATTTTTAATCCTTCCCTTTTGGAGGGATGAAAATAAATAAAAAAGAGGCCCGGTAAAGCTAATTTCAATAAATTTGAAGAGTGATAATTTGTTAAAAATTTTCATTAAATGTTTTAAGATAAATATGAATAAACTTAATTTTGCATTATATTTATCTCGTAAATTTTACGATTAAATATTTATAATTTAAAAGTGATTTGGCTATCTTATGAATGGACATAACCAATTACTTTAGTGGAAAATGCGTTAATTTGGAACAACACGAGCGTTAAGTAAATTCCTATAAAACAAATTGTTGTTAAAAGAAACGTTCGAGATAAAGGCGTGATAATCAGCCTTAGTTTTAATTTATTAAAAACCAAATGTTAGATGAAACAAAAACACAATTTAGGTTTAAGGTTTAGTCGATAAAAGCGTTAAAAAAATACATGTTTAGTCATATGTAAAAAAAATGGTTCTGATTTGGAAGTAAAAACAACACATTCTCCTAAATGGTATGTTTTCATTAATATATATATATATATATATATATATATATTTGTAACAAAACATACGTGCATCGATGCGTCAAATATATTTTGACGTTTTTCGAAAATAGTTATCGTCAGTAGCTAGTTTAAATTCCTACCGTTGACTGTGGTTTGGTTTATAAAGTACGTGCTGCCTCACTTGTCCGCAGCTAAGTGAACACTCAGGTCGGCAGAGCTGCCGGCGCCGCACGCGGTAGTTGAGGAGTGGAGTAGCCGTTGCGGCGGCTGAAGGGAAGTGGAGGGGGAGCAAACAAGCGCGGGGCAGCCTGGGTAATTACCCTCTCTCGTCCAGGGGTTGCCACCCCTCTCGCCGCTCATTAGCCGGCGGGAGTCACATTCCAGCGCGCCCCGACACGGCTCTGATGGCGGGCTGCGCCAGGACACATTCACAACTGGGGGGAATGTTAGTACTTTCATTGAAACATATCTTTAAATAGTACAATAGAACTGGGTACCAGCTTCTGTCTGTTCGCTTACTTCTTCTAAACTACACCACGGATTTTGATGCAGTTCTTACAATCATCTGGAGAATTTGTTACAGAAGGTTTATGTGTATAATAAATTGATATTAATCTTAAAGATAAAAGACAAATATCAAACGATTTTTTTAATCAAGTCGTACAATAAAGCTTTTAGGGCGTTTGGATGGCTTACGCTGACTTTTTCATGAATGATAACCACAAAATGTTAGGTCTTAAATAAGGAATAGATTTCAGAGTTCAGTGCTTTCCACATGCGCAGCTTTATGTACCCCTTTCTACATGGGCAGCTTTATGTACACCTTTCCACGTGGGCAGGTTTATGTACCCCTTTCCACGTGGGCAACTTTATGTATCCCTTTCTACATGGGCAGCTTTATGTACACCTTTCATAGTTTTGCAATTGTATCACATCGCATTATTTTGAAATAACTGTTCAGCATGCCTGTTCTTTGTTAAACGCAAGTTTTGATTAAACGGTCTTTCATCACACAGACAAGGCAAAAAAAAAAAGGTTTAGCTCCTTATCATAAACTAAAAAGTTTTATTTCAGTTAAAAAATAATATGTGTTTTTAAGTGTTTAGGCTAATTTTGAGCTGGCGAAGATGCAAATATTTAAAAAAAAAAAAACAGAACTGTGTTTACTTTTTATATATTGTACCAGTTAATGTATATTTTCTCCGGAAACCATTTAAAATATATAACTTGCTGTTCCAACAGTATTTAATTACAAACAATTGATTTATTGCGGTTTTGTAGATATAAGTTCCGCTACACACTGGTAAAAATTTATCCCTCTGTGGTATATTTTTTTAATGGTTTTGTGACACACGCAGTTCTCTCACTGACAAAATTCGTCCTTTTTTTATTCTAACCAACCACCCCTTTCCGGTCTAGCCAAAGTTATCGGCTTTGCTGAAAGTTAATTACTCCCTCGTACTTCCGTGTTCACACATCAGGACCAAAATATACACAGAATCATATGCTCACTCCTATCACTCTTTTAACATTTCACTGCACTGGAAGTAAAATATTTGAACTTTAAATTTAACATTCCATTCATGTAGGTAAACATAGCCACCAGTTTGTTTATTTTATTTTTTATTAAATTTGTTCAAAAAGCTTTAAATTATAATAATTAATGAAAATACACAATTTTTGTGCTTAGTTACAATTAAAATAGGATAATAAAACCTTTCTACATAAATCGATTTAATGAAGTTTTATGTTAGAGTAAATAACATTCGCTCACCAAGCACAAGATATACCATTAATCTTTTGTACAAGGATGCATTTCAAAACTACTTAAGAGTATTGTTGGATAGGAAGTGTGCCTGGTAACAGGCTTCGGTACGAGTACTTGTGCATAATTAGCATAAAACCTTCTCCCAGCTGTTATCTGGATCCTCGAGGCATGTGACATCTAGGCATCTATTTTCATGTGAGGAGCTGTTCGAATCGGAGATGCATATACAAATATAGCGGGACTTTAGGTTGTAGCTGGTTTTACATTCTAGATAACGGAACATGTTCTTCAGCTTTCTGGGACACTTTGGCTCGATGTAAGAACATGACAACATAACACAACACTGCCTCTTTACAAGCAGTAGAGGCTCTCTATGGGCCATGCACTTGCAGAAGCCGCTTACGTAGGGGAGAGTGTCCTTAGAGAGTCGAGGAAGACGCGTGATCGATAAGTCCCCCACCTTCCCCTCACCCTGCACACTCTTAGCTTCCTGGTCCCGAACCGACTTTCTTTCTCTACTTACCACTTCAGCTCGCGCGGCGCCAGCACGGCGGCTCAGAGCAGCGCGCCGTGAGAGCGGCTCAGATCGCTAGTCGATACCGCGCGGTGCGTGGCGTATCCGCCCGCAGGACACGTGACAGGCGTCGTAATGTCACCGCACAGTTGAGATTCCTGGGGGCTCCCTCCAGTTCCTCCAAGACAAGTCTAGACCTGCATGCCTGCCAGCCCGGATCACACGCAGAGTGCATCGCTCCAGAATAAATTTTTAGACACTAGCCAATGTCTACAATTTTTTTAAAAATATATTTCGACTGTGAAATCATTCTTAAACATTTTATAAATTTTTAATTGAGTTGACATTTGATGCATTTTAAAAGCAGTAGTATTGGCTACAATAGTATTTAACAAAACGTTTTCTTTCAATAGTTTTAAGGGTGGCGGCTTGAAGCCCTATGTATTTTATTTCTCACTATACACTGCTTGTCAAAAAAGCACATTGCACTTAAAGGTAAAGAAAGCTCTAACTAATCCATAATACCTGTACATTCCATCCATCAGGAAGTGTAACATGAAGAAAAGAACAAACAGACTTTGATATCCAAACCAAAGGATTTGCATGAGGTGTCTTTCTAAAATTAATGAACGTTTGGTTTCCTAGAAATATTTATCTAAGATATTCTAACAAATGTTATTTTACAACACATGTTTACCTTATCTTTTACATTTAATAGTCGCAAATTTTTTTTAACATTTTTCATGGCGTATCACCAGCTTTGCTATGCCTTATACATAATCAGTTGCCGCAAGTTGTATAACTAGCCATTAAAATCCTCTTTCAGTTCGTTGTCACTTCCATATCGGTTCCCAGCCAAAATATCCCCCCATTTAAGGAAAGCATGGTTATCCTCTTGCTCACTGCTGTACATCCAGAGGCACAACACTAGACGATAGTTTTTTATAACGACCGAGAGAAGTTTTAAATGGAAATATTGTTTTATTTGTAACATGATTGAGACAATCATAAACACTGAACATGTTCTCGGGTTCATACACTTAGTCTTGCAGTACAGTTATACTCATGAACGGCTGACTATCTGAGAAGATAAAATAATACGAAATTACACACTTGAAACATATAAAATACAACACAACATTTTTTAAAAAGCCGTTTACTTAAAATATTAATTTTTACATGACATATCCCGAAAACAAAATTATGGACTTGCAATATTATATTTCAGTTCAACGAGGCTTTAAATTAAAGTAAACTTTACTTAACACATCGGCTGTCATTAATTTATACACAGAAATACCAGATACTGATCGCGCGAACAATATTCAGAATCATCACAAAATTAATTCATTATAAACCATATTACACAGTTGGAATATAATATGTATTTCTTGCAAGCTGAGAAAATAATTAATAGTTTGAATGTCTAAAACAAATTGGAATTAAAAAAATATATTATATTAAATCTGTGAAAATTATATATCTATACTAATATTATAACGCTGAAGAGTTTGTTTGTTTGTTTGTTTGTTTAAACGCGCTAATCTCAGGAACCACTGGTCCGATTTGAAAATTTTTTTTCAGTGTTGGATAGTACATTTATTTAGGAAGGCAATATGCTATATTATAATATCAATAACATTAGGGATCCTTACTAAAAGTCCAATTTAGAATCAAAAGCGTACACGTGCGAAGTGTGTGTTTACAATGCCGCAGGCGCATAGAAGGTTATTTCCTTTTGCCTATTAACATTGTTGCTACGCACTAGATGCCTTATCATTCTTAATTTTCCCGTACAAGTATAAAAAAACACCCGTGTGATATTAACAACGAAGCAATCAGTACTACTACCCTCATAAGAGTTCAATTAGTATTTAAATACTTTTTATTACTTTAAATCGCAAACTTAAAATATAGTTTTTTTTCCCTCTCTCTGAGTTTAATTTGTTTTCTTATTGCCCTTTTTTTCAAGTATATATATTTTACAGACTTGAAACTTCACAGTAATGTTCCTTATGTTACGCAGGATGACATTTTCCGAAAATTAGATCCCATGGGTGGTTAAAACCAGGCAACAGTGGGTACTTGGTCTGCGTGAGAACAGGATTTTGCATTGTTCATGCCTTCTGCGTCTCCATGGCAACGGGCATCGCGCGGCAGTGGCGTACCCACAAGGAGGGGCATGTATAATGAGCGGCGCAAGAGTGATCTGCCTGTAGACTGCCGTAGCGAAGTACGGGTACATCAGTTGTACGTTGCGTGCATGAGTCGGGAAACCATCGGTGCTATTCATTTTCTCTCCGGTACATTATACACCATTGTAATAACTTTTCACAGAATTTTTTTAATTTACCATTATTGTAAATGGGAGATGTGGCTTAGTTTTTTTCCATTAGTATAGCCGTGCGAAGCCGGGTCGGGCAGCTTGTAGTTAATAAGTTTATGGCTTAAGTGCCCTAGCTTGTACACACTCAAAATACTGTGTTGAAACTAAAATGTCACTCGCCTTCTATCACGGCCTCACAGTCGTGGGGCCGTGCATGTAAGTGCTCGCAACGAGTAGACACTCGCTGTGTGTACTCGCTCCGCGGTGTCCTCGCCTCGACCCCTGGTCGCTGCAGCACCCGGCGCTCGCCTCCACGGGAAGCCTTCTTTTCACAGACGAGAGAGCCAAAACCCAAAGTTCCCCGAAGTTCATGCTTTTTTCCCCCGTATTTTTTATGTAGCTATCCTAACCAAATAAACCGTCCACAATGTTTAAAAGTATTTATAACGTAGCTAACCTAACCTAATTAACCATTAGTATCCTATTATCAACACCGCCATACATATTTATTTACAATGAACAAAAAAAATTGGTCCTGTGTAAAGTCGGTTTATGGACGATATTTTAACTTGTCAACGTCATTAAAAACAGTGATGAAATTATTGCATACTTTTATGAATAAAATTGAAACATTTTTTAAATTATCTCTATTTTGTATGGATAGAAAGAAAGAGTGAAATGAAATATACAATTTAAATAATAAGTTTACTTTTATTTTCACTCATTAATTCAAATATGTTTATTACTTTAACGAACATATTATTTTAACTATATATTTTATACATGGTTGCTATTTATCTTCTTCAAATCTGTGTTATTCTGTTAAGGATAGGACGATGATAGGAAAAGTAGGAAACTAATGGGAGTGTTTCAAGTTTAATGTGCCTCGAAGAAGTCAAATCGATGGTAGTTCCAATTGAGTGGAAGAGAGATAGATGCGGTGCAAGCGTACAATGAGCGTAACAGAACAATGTGCGTAACGGGACACTTTTTCGTGTGTGCAGACGGCGTTCATCGATTTATTAGATGTTATCACGTCAAAAAAAGCGTTTTTCATATATATAACGTTTAATCTTACAACGTAAGTTGTCATTAAGCTATTCACGAAACATTTTAAAAAACTTTTAACTGTATATCTTCATTCGTCATTTTATTTACGATCACTTATTATGTCTTCTCATTAATGTCTTCATATAGGTACTCAATTATAACTTTAGATCATTAAGTAACACAAAATACAGTAATATAATTTGGATGAAGAGCTGGGGTAAATCTCCATACCTAAATACAAATAGGACATTGCTAAAAGTAATTTCTTATTTATATTTCTTTTAATAAAAATTATACTTTAATAATTTATAAAATGTTATTGAATTAATAGCCTGATATTTGTATTAAATGTAAATAAGTGAGTTTTTTGCATTAAGAACTTTAATAATTTCGCCAAAGTGCAACGACAGTCAAGAGAATAAAAGTGGACAGAAAAACACCAACGGCTCATATGTAAGGGAACTTTAGATAATCCATGCTAAGTTTCTATAAGCGAGACATGTTTCACAACTCTTCATGTTTGTGCTGGACGTAATATGTATCAAACCTAATTGATCGGTTCATATCCGCTCCATTATGATCCCAAAACAAAACTTGGTTGCAAATAATTTGTGCAAGCAATAATGCTGTTTGACAAATAATTGAGAGTAGTAAGGAAATTTTAAACCATGAGTAAATTTGACACTCCGATTAAATTTTCACTAGAAACATAAAAAAAAAGCTTGCGTGTAATTATGTACGCGCGTGAAAAGTTATACTTCTTTGGCATCATTAAAAAACATTTTTTAATTGCATGCGAATAATTAATTACAATACAATAATAAAAGGGCTGGAAATAGATGGTCAACACAGTCAATAAATTTCAGTTTAAATTTGAAAAATTAAATAAATAAAATGTAGAGAATAATAAATATATATGACATAATTTGTACTAAATATTATAGGATTCATAATTTTAAATATTTATTATTGATTATTTAATATTTTAAAAGAAAATAAATATAATAATAATAAATGCAAAAATTTAATTTAAGCTTATTCATTTTTAAAATATTTATTATTTTCTTAATTTAATATTCATTTTTATTTTTATCAATAAGTTTTCATTAAATTTTGATCATTTATTTTTATAAATATTAATAATTTATTCTATTTAATAATAAATATTAAAAATTAATATTTATATTTATGTTCAATTTTAATTCTTTTCACAAATTTTTTATTAAATGTCTTATTAAATTTATTCTTTATTGTGTAAATATTAAATTACCAATAATAAATATTTAACATTAATAATTTAATAGTATTTAGTTTTAATTATATTAACTTATATAATATTTTAATTTATATCAATAAATAATACGTACGGCTAGTTAACCTCAATTATATTGGAGCACTTGAAAAAGTATAAAGGCACAATTGTTTTTACTAATATTTACGAATAGTAAATAATATTTATCAAAATATTTAATTTAAATCACTACTGAATATAATTTATTAGCACATATATAATTCGCACTTGTATGAAACTAAAACACGTGTTGTGAATGTAGAAACTAGAAACATGTGGATAAATATTATAAATATGAAAACAGTGATCAGAGGCGACGAGCGTGCCAACATGCGCGACTAATAGAGGTTCTATTTCTGTTTTGTTGGTAGCTTTTATTCGAGACATAATAAGCGGTTTAGCGGGCAGCTTCAACCTGTTAATTTTGTGTTACACTGATGCGCGCGCATCTTAAAATTTCACTCTCATCATTTTTTCATAACGCGCCTAAATAAGTATAACTTGAAAAATAATATTTACAAATATGACAAATTGAAAGAACTTTATAAAAACAATTTTCTTATGTCATTAAATCTTAGAGGCGGACACCGACACCAGACGACGAACCATAACCAGTTCCGAAAGCAACCTTCATATACTACACATATAACATTGTTACGATCTACAGAGTTCGTAAATAATAGCCTTACTAAAGATTTTTATCACACACAATTTTATTTATTGCCACTTCTTGTGTCACTTACAAATAATCTTCTAAAATGGCAAATAATTAAATAACTTAAAGAAATGTTGCTTCCCCAGTCACTCGTTTCTTACTATCCACACACCTCGCTGGGCCGCACCTCTGGCGCAACTCTCGCCGCAGCACCCCTCGTGGATCTCCACCGCATGACTCCGTCGCCGCACTCCACCGCCGCCGACGCACTTGCCTTCGCCGAGGATCCGCTCGACGCCTCACTCGGAACTTCGCTCGGGACTCCGCCGCGTCCGCGACACTATCGCCCGGAACTGAACTCTCTGCTCTGGAACCTTCGTCCAGGGACTTCGCCGCTCTATCGCCCCGGAAAATCGGCCGCGGGAAAACTCCCGACTCCACTGAACTCACTCCCTGCCCTGGAATCTTCGTCCAAGGACTTCGCCATTCTGCCGCACCCGTGGCACTATCACCCTGGAAACTCCGCCGCGGGAGAACTCCCGACTGAACTCTGACTCCCCTTAGGCCGGCATCCTCGTCTTATATATCAGCCCAGGCGCTTTCCAGAAATCATGAGCGCGGCTGGGGCCAGTTGCGTCATTCCGCGCCGACCCGACGGCAGAAATCTCTCGAAACACGTGTCGGCGGCTCGCGTAACTCCGCAGCTGGCAGGTTTCGGATGTCAAACTAACAGCGCCGCGCGGGGAGCTGAGGGCTGGAGGAAGAGCAAGCGGTGACCCAGGTGCGCGCGGAACGTCTCATGTTGCGCGGCCTCGTGATGTCTACCAGCTGTGCACCTGCACGTATCGCGGCCTTGCTCACGTTCGTAACAATATAAATATGAACTTAAGAAAACATATAGTGATGATGCTTTAAGGTTTGAAAGTTAAAGACTGATCAAAGAGCATGTCGTATCTCCACATGCTCGTGTGCTGAGAAGGGGCGACTGTGACAGGCCGCGCCGGCTGATAAAGGAGGCCCAGGCCCGCAGGAACCGGAGGGAACAGATGACAAACGCGAGGCACTTTCCAGCGGCGGCGGCGCGCGGCGTCTAGCGAGGGCCGCGACAGTAATTAATGGCGGGCGATAAGCCGCGCGAGACGCATGGCCGGGCTATCGCAGGGGCGTATCTGCCGACCCGGCGCGGCGCTGTCTCCAGCCCCTAGCCTGGCACGTAGACCTCTGAGCCCTCTCGGCAGCCTCTGTGAACAGCAGCACATGCCTCGTGTCTTGTCAACAGCTCGTTGTCCTTCTGCTGAAACCCTCTATCTTACAACACGTTGTAATAGGGTGTATACCATTTGTCCGAGTGTCCACTTCTCCGCATGACCACTTGTCCGAGCTCCTTTTGACCGCCGTTGTAATATTTTTCTTCATTGCACATGGCCAATTAAATAGTTATCCAGCAAGCATGCCTGCATTTTTAGTTTCGATATTGTAATTGCATTCTGATTCACGTGTATACCTAAATACTAAAAAAAAAAAAAAAAAAAAAAAAAAACAATTCTTATAACTAATTTAAATTAATTTACAATATTTCCAATTTTTTATTTTTAATAAAATTAAAACTATTTCTCAATACTTTCAGTCTATACTGTACAATCTTTCAAAACAAGCAAAACTTATAGTTTATTGTTTTTTTTTTAATTTAAGTCAAATAGTTTATCAACTTGAATTGTGAACGTAAGTTCTGCAATTATTCGTCTGCCGTCTACTTTTTTCTCAGTAATAAACGTATTTTGGCGCTTATTTAACTGACGAATGCTTTGAAACCAATTATCCCGCTGGTTAGTAGCTGAAAGTATTTTTTTTTTTATGTCTAGTGAACCAAGAGTAAATTAAAACCTGGGAAATTGTTTGGAGTTTTTCCTAATTTTATTTAATTTTTTTTATAATAACGACAACATTAACATTGTTTGATTACCGGCACTTATAATATACTAATATACTTATAATATAATACCGGCACTTATAATATACAAATATACTAATATTGAAATAAAAATAATTAAGCTAAGTCTTTGTGTTCTCGTCAGTAATGTGTTAACATCTAACGTAGGTAACAAGCACGTTTATTTGTTCTCATGTTGCAAATAAACTTATAGAACAAAACATGGACATACAAAATACGTAAAATCTTTTAAAATATTCCCTAGCGTTATGGATACAAAAAAGTATTAATTTAAGGGAAAAAATATAACACTTGTTTTCCATTTTAAAGAGTACTATAATTCTGTTTAACAAGATGGTACTATTGATTTCAATGGGAAAAACAAAAAACAAAAGTACAGAAAGCATCACAGTAAATGCCTCATCGTCAAACCTGTGACTATACTGTCCCTATACTGAATTATCATCGCATGCGTTTTTTAAGGTTATACTTATTTAGGCACGCTGAGAGTGAAATTGCACTTTTCACCAGAAATGAAATAAAATAAGCGCGCGTTACAAAACGGAAATTAAGTCAGCTTGAAAGATCAGTGCGCATGCACGCAAAAACTGCTGTAGCTACGAGCTGATGTCAAGATGGCGGACCCACGTGGCAAGATGCAGCAGTGCATGTTTCGCAAACATTGGGGGATGTACTAAGCGTATTGGTGTGCTAATGTCAACAATATGGTAGCGAAACTATCCTGGGTAACATTTTGTAAATTTTAAAAATCCTAATATGATATAATCGTAAATTTAAATATAACTTTAATTTATTAACGAGGTAAAATGTGTTGAAACAAGCATCGTTTCAAATATTATGAAACAATTGGTTGTTTCTCTAAAGCATTACTAACGCAACGCTAGCCTCTAAGGCCGGGCTTCAACCAAATTCACTCCGGCCGCGGGATAGGCATTTACATGCAAAACAAATCCCCACGCGATTTCCACAATTTTTGTGATAATGGCGTCAAACAAAAACCATGTTGTAGATTTTGAAGACCTTAACAGCGCTATAGCTTCGAAAGTTTTAATTTCTTATTTCAAGATGGTGATATCATGTGATATAATATTCAAAGTATCATAGTTTTCAGGCTATTCATTTAATCGCTTAAACAGCTGTACTGAAACCTTGACTGAGTTGAATTCTTTAAAAAAAGTCAGCGGGGCTGATAGTCTATCTCTAAAAACAAAGTCACAGGATGGTTATTTGTAATGGAAACATTGAGGCCGCGAGGCTCTAGCACGTGGTTGTGGACGAGGGGCGGCAGGGGGGTGAGGATGACGCGCGAGGTGGCGGAGACACGCTGCCATGTTGCCAGCTCCTTCCTGGAAGGTCACCCACCCCTCGCGACAGTGAGCCAGGGAGACGGACACGGACTAGTCATCTGTCACGCCTTGCGCGCGAGGTACTGACAGTTCTGCATTTACAACTTCACTGGAAAGTGTTTAACTCTTTACAGGACAGCAAATAAAAACAAAAACTGATAGCATGATGGCATTTATTAAAAACATTATAAATTGTGCTCGCGCAGTTCGTCTTCACAAAATAATTTGTTCATTATTTTAAATAGCTTTTTCTGTGGTCGTTTTTTCGTATATAATTTAGGAGGATTTTATGCTACACTGTTATGCACACCGACGCTTCATAGAAACAATCTGGTCTAAACCAAATGTTTATTAAAATTTTTAACTTCACATTTATTGTGACACAGATCTCAAATTCCTATCTGAATATCTAGACATACTTGATAACATTTTATTTTAATAACGAGTTTAAAAATAACATAGAACAGCTTTTGCTATCTTTAGGTTTAGGCTTCTCCTGAAACTGCAAATGTTTCTGAAGACGCACAAACTATTACATTATGATTGTTTGCTTCAAACTTTGATATTATTGGTAGAGCTGAGTAGATAAAAAATCTAGCGTCACTCACATTCTGTCAATTAGAACTTTTTATAAGAAATTTTTTTTATGGCGTCGAGGTCCGTGGCTAGCTGCGCCCTCGGCTACCGAGCATGATGGGAAGGGATGGGGGAAGGTGTGTGACGCCAGCGTCTCACCGAGGTCACTCATTCTCTCTTGTGTAGTATTAGTGTTCGGAACGCTCGACTACGTGTGACTTATTCAACGAAGTTTTATCAAGTCTTGGTACGCAGTGTGCTATTATGGGCAGCACAAAATGTCTCAAGAAACGGCCACAATTATTAAAGCGAAAGAAATCCGCTAAAAAAAAGAAAATGCTTCTAGCACGTACTGCTAAAAATAAAAAGAACGTACATGTTATATATATTATTATACATACACGGATATGAGACATTTATATGTGACCTACTGTAAAACTTTTAAAATAATATTGAAAACTGACTCCTGGAAATTAATTATTAACATTTGTAAGAGTTGATAAATATATTTGCTCTAAAAACATTACAAACGAATTTAACGTTTCCTTTTATGCGTAAAAATAAGCCTATAGTTTGAAAATTTATTAATGATACATTACACTGGTGTGCTAGTGACAATGTAAGCCGTTAAATTGCGGATGCATGCGGGACAATTTTGATTTTATATGCAACTATAAATACCATTTTTATTAGGATGCAATTTTGTATATAATTTTTTGTAATATTTACTGTCAATTTCACGTGCTGGCACTTATTGTCAGCGACAATAGATTATAAAACAGAAACTGAGAAATTAATCCAGAAATATTTCTGTAAAATATGCTTTATGTTATTCCAATTTTTAATTTAGACGTCTATGTAAAACAAAAATTTTATTAAAAATTTTAATTTTAAGTAAAAATAAATTTACGTTAAAAGTAGTACTAAACTAGAATTTCTGAGTTTCGGTGACGCTTTTGCCCACTCACCGATGGACTGCCATTGTGATTATACACACGTCTTATATTTACTATAATGTGACTGAAAAACGTTATATAATTAACGTTTATTTTTATTTAATAGTAATGAATAGTATTAAAAATGTATATTATTGTCATGTTATAATTGCATGTCTGACATCTAACAGGTGCACAAAATAGTATATTTAGAAGTATTATTTCTGTGACAAAACAACTTACGTAATTAATGTTGATTACATCGCATCACTGCAAGTCACTTTTGGAGAAAGAACTAATATCGTGGAACGAACAAAATGCTAGCTGATTGTGAGCTAAGGCACAAAATGAGACGTGTGTGGTTAAAAGTCAGTAATTTCAGCGTTGTTTGTCGCCGGAAAGAATCTATGTCCTGTTCAAATCATGTTAAACAGTTACCTACTTTACATGCCCCCGTTTTCGACACTGGCAATGGAGTACGGTGGTCGCAATGAGCATATTGCATTTCAGAGGTTTCAAGCACAAACCGGATTAGTTGTACAGAAGTGTGTTTTATTTTTGGATCTCTAATACGGATATTTCAGTGCTAGCCCTGACGGATTTGTGGTCGAAGAAAATGCGATTGTTGAAATCAAGTGTGTGCCTTCTGCAATTGACCAAGGGCTCCAAGAAACTGCAATAATAAAAAGAAAGATCTTTCTACGTGTGAATGAAACGGAAGTATAATTCTTAAACGTTCACACCTTTATTTTTATCAGCTGCAAGGGACTTTAAACATACAGAGCGCGAATACTGTTACTTCATGGTAATGTCCGTTGTTCATCAGAATTTACACGTAGAAAGAGTAGAAAGAGATGAGCTCATGCGGGAAACAGAAATGTTACCGAACCTGAATAGATTTTATCGTAGATGTTTTCTGCCTGAGATAGTGGTGCAAAATCAAAGCATAGACAGAGCCATTAGAGAACCAGGCTACTTTTTGGAAGCTGAAAGAAGCTTGGCAGAAAAACAGCAATCATGACGTCAAAAACTGACCCGGAAAAAGCAAGGGATAAATGAATGTAAATATAATTGAAGTAAGATATTTTTGTTCTTTGAAACTCTGTCTAGACGATTGCCATAAAATGTCAAATTTGTTCTAACATCGAAAACATTAATTTAAACGAAAGAAAATAATTTTTTTTTTGGAAGTAACTGTACATGAGTTTTATATAAGGTTATAATTTTATCTGAATTTTATATTTTAATTCTGTGGAGACATACCTTTTAAAATATTGTTTACAATGAATTCCGAAAGACTGGTTATAGTTGTTTATTTTGATTATAGTTATTTATTTGTTTTGTATGTTCCAGTAATATACGTGTCTTTTGGTCTCTATGCTGATATAAACTGCGTTTCTACTATCAGTTATGTGGTTTTTCTTCTCATTTTTTCTATTTTGTATGATATATTATACTGAATGAGTTAATGTCACTATTATTTTGAATTCTTTGTAAAATATGAAATATAAAACATGATTTTCAAACCTAATGTATTTTCTTTAACTGTGGTTCACATTTCGCAGAAACTTAAGAAGTTGTCATTCTACGTAATAACTATTTGTAGTACCGGTAAATGTAATAATTAATACACGGTTACCAATAGTTGTACAATCATTAGCATTAAACATTATGGCAGAGGGTAAATACATATTTTACAGAAAAGTTAATCTAATATTGTGCTAATTCTGATTTAGACACATTTTTCACAATACCAATTTTTTGAGCATTTTCATAGCCACATCCTCTGATAAGATCCTTCATAAAGATTAACTCATATCGCTGCATTTACTGATCAATAAAGAAAAATATTTGTAAAATTTACAGCTTTGAAACGTATGGAACCGTATTTATGTTTCACAAATACATAAAACATTTCTTGTAATTATTTTGACACACTCTCAGCTGATATTAATTGCCTGAAAATAATTTTTAAAAATCAATCCTAACAACTTTAATTATTATGTAATACTTTAGCTGTGAATTATATGTGGATGAAAATTATTCAAATTCTGGCAGGTTTTATTAAACTTTTATTATTATGAGATTTTTTTTCTTGCAGCAATTGAATATTAAAAACGTAAATTGGTTTCAGCTAAGAATGCCCTACACTTAACTGAAATTAATGATTAAAACATATAAGTACGTTAATGTGTAGTTCTTACTAACTTATAACTAAGTTCTTTATCTTGGAGAGATCTCAGTTTCGCAAAAAAATCGTTTTACATACATACATATATATGTATATATATGTATATATATATATATATATATATATATATATATATATATATATATATATAATTATTTTTCATGCATTAAGCACAATTTTACTCTACTTAAAATCTCTGTGTGTATTAATAAATGCTGATTTATCATTATTTCCTTGGTAATGGGAAACTGAAAGGAATATATATTTTTAATGAGGTTTGGATGGCCATTTCTAGAAAATTGATAAAATGACTAAGTAAATACGAACCTTCGTACAAACGTACTGATTTCACGTTACTTCTATGTAGGGACTCGGAAATTTCGTGAATTAACCTGGAATCAGGATAGAATTAAATGTCTTACATGTGCTCAACCCATGTTTGCTTTTCCTTTGGCTGATTTCTTATCCTAGTTGATCAGCACTACCTGATTTGCTTTTTTTCCCCTCCTAGTTGGGAATCGCAGAGGGGTAGCCAAATAACTATCGCCCAAAAATGAACTCAGTGGAACAGTATAAATGTTTTCATACTAGCTTGCGACAAAATGAATGCGCGAAATTTACCTATCTATATTTATAGGCCTATCCAGGCTGATAATACTGGCTGTGTTTCTATTCGCCAGGAGTATAGGAATGTATGTCCGGGCACAGGCGCCAGGCGCTGGTGCCGGTGCCTGGTCACTGACCGACCGACCTCTGACGTCACGGCGGCCATCTTGGACTCAAAAATTCCTTAACATTTCTCAAAAATTACTCAAAATTACTCAAAATTTCCCACTTACCGTTTTTAGATCTTAAAAATACCAGCGGATAGAAATATCCATATTGAGGCTTAAGCATCCATGTCTACAGCTTCCGATAAGCCTCTGACGTCATAATTGAATATGTCATCATGTAATAACGTCACAGTTGCAATTTCCGTTACGGCAGCCATCTTGAAAATCATTATTTATTATCAGATTTTAATGAAAAATTTTAAAAATTTATAAAAAGTTATATTTATAAAAAAATTATTTTTTCATTATAATCGGATAATAAATAATGATTTTCAAGATGGCTGCCGTAAGGGAAATTGCAACGGTGACGTCATATTACATGATGACATATTCAATGATGACGTCAGAGGCATAAGGCCCGTCTACAATAGCAATGTCTTAAACTGTGTCTGAAGAAAACTCGTCGCTGATTGGTCCACGTGACCCTCTGACGTCATGCGTCAAGTGGGCGAAGGTCCGAACCCACCTGGTCCGAAGACATTCGTCAATTTGAACTTTTTGCCCCAACCTGTGTACTGCGGACACAGAAAAAGAACAGAACACTCACGATATTTGAATTTTCGGATCCCGTTTGAAATGTGATATGAGTAAATTTTTTAGCATTTACATTTGCCACTATGCCTTACTGAATAAATATATGATATTGAACTCCCACAACTTTCATAAGTTCAAACTCAAACTACAAAGCATCAAAACAATAAAGAAATACATTTGGTTTGGCACATTTACTGTGCGCTCTGGTGACAACTTTAGAAATCAATACATTCGGACATCTGACATCGCAATTGTGGACAGGGCAGTTTTCGGTGAGACCATGTGACGTCACTCACATACGGATAAGGACACGGACCACGCACAGGTTCGGACTATTGTAGACGAGTTCTTATCGGAAGCTGTAGACATGGATGCTTAAGCCTCAATATGGATATTTCTAGCCTCTGGTATTTTTAAGGTCCAAAAACGGTAAATTTTCCCTCAAGACGGGAATTTGTCCATGAAAAACGGGAAATTTTTAGCAATTTTGAGTCATTTTTGAGGAATGTTGAGTTATTTTGAGGAATTCTTGAGTCCAAGATGGCCGCCGTGACGTCAGAGGTCAGTCGGTCATTGACCAGGCACCGGCACCAGCGCCTGGCGCCTGTGCCCAGACATACATTCCTATACTTCTTTTGCCTCTTTTTACCTTTCCATCCCTGTTTCAGGTAAAAGGTCTAACAGATTTGGTAACCAACCTTGTTTTGTCTAATATGGTCATTTATCAGTCCGCATTTGCTTGTAGGTCTTGTCCGCACTGGCTTGTAGATCATAAAAGACAAACTATAAAAATTTCCATGTTCACATATTATATAGTTTGTTAGGAACGCTGCATCTGCAAAGTTGACAGCTCGTCAAGCATATTAACTTTACCGTGGTTACAGCCAATATATGACTGAAACACTGTTGATTCTTATACTGGAAAGCTTAGACAGTACTCTGTAATTTTTTTTTCAATCAAACAAATATTCATGCACACAAAATTACAGATATTTGTAAATCTGTACATTTGCACGAAAGCAAATCGCTGCAAATGTGGGATTGTATTATTGCCCGGGCATTTATGTTTTGGGTTGTTCCAGTACCTGAATTAGTTAAAGCTTTGAATATATATACTGTATAGAAGTCGCCATCCCAGGTTAAAATTTCTAATACGGTTTTGAGGTAGTTGGTTAATTCACCGCCGCAATCGCCACCATCTCTAGGGCATCGACTTGTGGTGGTCCCTAGCGGACAAGTGTCGAACTCTTCAAACACCCCTTCCCCCTCCTGTTGAACGACGTTGAGCTGCAGTGAATGATAGATGAGGGGTGCGGGGAATGACAGCAGGCGACAGCGCTGCGCTCTAACGTGTAAATAACAACCAAGACGATACAAGGCGTTACGGCAGCGCACTGCAGCGGTAAAGTTCCCAAGCTTCTAATCATACGCTTCTGAAAAACGTAGAGTAAATCCTATCCACTCGCGACTTCTATACAGTATATATATTCAAAGGTTAAAGTTATTTGTAAACTTTTCCCTGTATAGCTTTCCACGACTAAATGCGCACATACAAAAGCACAATAAACAATTATGAAGTCCAATTGCTAAATATTATTATATTTTCCAAGGGTTCAAAAATGTACTCTTGTACAAAAAAGTCGATTTTTAATATTATATTGCAATATTCGTAAGCGCGACAGTAAATATCCAGCTTTGTTTCGAAAAACGCAAATCATAAATTCAAAAATAACCATAACAATGTTTTGTAGAAATGCACTATATTTTCTCTTGTAATATTACGAAATATTTCTTGGCAACCGATTTCTAAAGGAATTTTTTGTAAATGTCCAAAAAAATTTTTTTCTGTGTAAGGAATGCGATATTTAATTATAATAAATTATTTTTATACTACTAATTAACAGATTACTTTAGTTTACAAGTTTGTAAGCTAAGAACACATATCCATGAACGATACGGAGTACTTGATTTGCCTATTGTACTTGCACTTGGAAATTCTTTTATAAACTTAAGTTTTAATACATCCTTGTATTAGGTCCTCATTTTTTACATATCGTTATATTGCCAATGTGTAGCAAGTATATATATGTATGTACATTGTGTTTTATTTCTTAAGAAATATTTGTGTCTTGAAATAAATAAATATATAAAAATAAAAAAAAATAATATATTGATTTATTTCAAGAAACGCATCTGGACTACTGTAAATTTTTTAAATAAATGACAAATTGTTTAATATTATGAAAATAGTCCTGCTCTATAACTCGAATATATATATAAACATAATTCAAACATTTGGTCACAAGTGTAATATTCGCATACATTATGTGAATAAGTTAAAATATTTTAAATTAAAAAAAAAATGATCATAAAATGAAATGTGTGTGTAGGAAAACCCGCCAGAGTGACGGGGCTTATGTTATGGGACGTGTAAGTGCACGTCATCCTTGAACGTGACATGTGATAGATTTCAGTTTCTGACCATTGGTTGTAGAATTATAATTTAAAAAAAAACGTTATCAATGTCGTATTATCTGAATTCATCTCCAAAAAATCCTGCTCTATACGATGCCCAATGAAGATTCCTGCTGTCCCGGGCTTCTAGTGCTGAAACACTTCTGAGTGGGTGTGCCTCGCCTAACCGTCCGCCCCTAGCTAGGCACGCGCCTGTTCTCCTCAGTGGGACACAGAGCTGGCAACACCGGATGAACATGTGATCCCGCCGGCGCCCCCCTTCCACCCTTCAGCCCACTCGCTGCCACGGTCTTATCTCTGTCTGCGATCTCTCGCTCTCAGCTCCACCCCAGAGCTATCTGGTGACCGTGATTCACAACCGCGACCTTGAAGCTTGCCCTTAAGTATTTTTAAAAGTAAAAGTTACAGTTAAATAAATACATAAATACAAAATTAACCTCAAATATAAAATAAAACTGCAACACTAAGTAGCCTACTATATGTCTATTATTTTTAATGACCAAACTGAGTCTGTAAATACTTTCTACAAACAAAATTTAACTTTTTGGAGCTTTTGTAAAAATTAAGGGTTAATATTATCTTTAAAAGATTTGTGCAATGGGAGTGCATGACTTGATGTAAGCTTTTGTACATACGTCATTGCTAAGCTAAGCAATGGCGTATGTCCAAAAGCTTACATCAAGTTAAGGGTTAATGTGAAAACTTAATCACGAAATTCTCTTATTCAACATGGAGTGTAGGCAGGCTAACAATTTATCGTGTCGCTACAGTACGACGAATACTGCGCTATATTTACATTTTAAAGTTTTCTACGTATTGTAAAAATTTAGTAGGCTTATTTTTGAACCTGTCATTTTTATGACTATAAATTATAAAATAAATTAAAATGGCTACTAGTAGTATCATAAAGTTTAGTTTGGCATAATAATAGGCTTAGTGCATCCCCCCAATATGCACTGTATATATATATATATATATATATATATATATATATGCGGATGAATCACGCTGGCAGGCTATCTTTTCGTGTAATTTTAGACTTCCACAAATGGCATACCATGGTGACAAATTTCCGTTCCAATTGATTTCCGTTCCATTTACGAGAAATCTCCTACCCAAAGGTCTGGCACTGAGAGCATAAAAGAACTAGGTTCCTTCGTTGGTTCATTTTCGCATTATCGCTATCCCATAAACATTTAGTTTTTCTGACACTATTACAGCATTATACTTGACTGTCGTCTTTGCACGAATTTATTTCAATTTATTTTACATGTAAAAACCAAATTAACTGAGAACTTAGCATCACAGGATAAAATTTTATAAAGGAAAAGGAAACGCACTATTTTTGTCAAAACACTAAGACCTGGGTGAGTTTCGTGCCTTTATTCCGATTTGTTTCCACTACAGTTAAAAAAAATTATTTAAATTTAGAAAAATTGTTCTATACCATATAATCCTGGTATCCCCATAAATAAACTGAATTGTTTGAAATAGTTACGGGTATTGTGTTTAATAATTGTGAATACGGAAGTAGAATAATCTCTTGGAGCAAAAACGACAGTCAGCATTTTGTTTAGTCCACAGAAAACACATTTTTCGCCCATTCAGGCGTTATTACACTCTTTTGGAATCCGGATGTGGAAATTGAATCCAGTTTCTATTTTATAAATCATATGAATTATAATTTTTTATTTGTTTTAAATAATATAAAGCATGAAAATTATTGTACTGTAAATATAAAGTATTTTTATATAATATATCAAATATTTTAAAGATATGTACTGAATATTATACATATAAAATTTATACATAATGTATCTTTATTCTAAATTTATTTGTAACTATAAATAACTCTTATCTTTACTTTATTTTCATGATTCTTTAGGAAGTTTATAAATATAATTTTCATTTTAACAGTAAACGAGTTGTTTTAATCTTGTTTTCCCGCCACAAATATTTGGCGTGCTTAAAATGAACACCCATTCGAATCCTACTGCTCATATAAGGCATGACAATGTGCTTAGGCAGTTGGCGCTAGTGACCGCATTACCTCGCTACGGGGGCTGAGGGGAATATTCGTCAAAGAATTTCTGTGAGTCAAACGATACGAGATAAAGACACGTTCCACTCGATCTAAGACGGGAAGGTAATTTATATAATATATGCGTCAGCGTTTTACCCTTAATAACTGTCCATTCTGTTCAAAGTTAACCAAAAACAGAAATACGGTTATTATACGTATTTTAATTTTGTAATATGTTTCACCTTATTTTGCACGGACATGGCTAGCAAACTGTGTAAACAATATAAAACAGAGCAATATAACTACACTAAATTAATTTTTTTCTAATTTATACTACAGAGCACAATATGGCTATTTGGGTCATTTGGCTAATTGGAACAAAATAAAAAAAATTCACCTCTTTTATTTGAAGGTAAAACGCCATTTACCATGTGAGAGCTTGAGAATGAAGTTGTGAGTGGAAGGACTAGTTGATTTAACTAAACATATTTAACGTACCTATCTCATGTGATATCGATTTAAAATTTGTGAGGTGAGTATATTCTGTGAATATATGGCACTGATGTAGTTTTCGATGTTCGTTATTTAAGATCCGACGATAAAAATAACTTCAACTTTGTGCATGTTGTGTTTGTTTCACGACCTGCAAGAATCACTTCGCCTTCTTCATGACAATTATGCGGCATCTGTTGCTCGGTCTCGAAACTATTAGAAGTTTAGAACTTTGTTTAACGTTGGGCTATTTGAGTCATTTTTGGTGGGACTATTTGAATCACACTGAAACATTCTTTCGTTTTCGTTTTTATTGCACTTATATTTTTAAGTTATATGGTATAGAATGTTTTTTTAAATTTATGCAATATCTAAAAAAATTAAGTTTAAAAATAAAAATTACAAACATAATACCGAATAAACCCAAATTGATTTTATAAGATTTAATTTTTATTGTGAATCGAGTAATTGCAATATTTTTTTTTAAGTTAACATTAGGTTGCTTTTTTTTTGAATTCTGGAAATATAACCTTTAATAATTACAGCCAATGCTTACATATAAAATTAATATTTGAATTTTACAGAGGTTGATTAATTTTTGGCTTCCAGATGGAGAGGAATTAAAAAAGTAAGAATGCGTACTTTAAGTGGTCTGAAGTAAGAATGAATCAAGCAAAAATTAGTGTTATTAATTGCCGTTTAAGTATGAGAGCTGCTGTTTCGCACTTCAATATTTATTCACTACTCTGCAGAGAAGATTCTGCGAAGCTTGTCATCAAAGAGATTTGATGCTAACCATGCACAAATTCTCAATAAAAAAAAAGGCCATTGGTCACCCCACAATATTTTCACCAGTGCAAAAAACTGATCTCGTGAATAAACTCAAAAGTATTTCTAGTCGTGGTTTTGGCCACTCATCTGTCAGTGTGAGGAGGGCAGAGTATCATTTTGCAAAATTGATGAACATCAGTACGCCATGGAGTGATGAAATAAAAAATGGCAGGGAATCATTGGTTTTGTCTTTCATGGCCAGACATAGAAAAATCATTTCCTTGAGGAAACAAGAAGGTCTTTCGAAAGCTTGGGCTATGGGTTTGATTATTATTTTTATGACATCTTGAGAAATGTATCAGTCGAGTATGGTATTCAGGATCAGCCTTAGAACATGAAGAATGCCAATGAGAGTGTTTTTCCAATGAACAACAGACCCTTGAAGGTGGTTAGTGAAAGGGGTAAGCAAGAGGTCGTATCACTGACAAATTTAGAACGAGGAGAAAATGTAACAGCAGTTGTCTGTTGCAGCGCTAGCGGGGTGTTCATTCCATCATTCATTATATTCAAAATCAAAATAATGAGGGAAGAATATACGAATAAATTTCTTCCTGGTAGTCAAAGTTGCAATGTCGGAGTCAGGTTAAATTAAGGAATATTTTTTTTCTGGTTTGGCTGGAGGATTTTCAAACACACATTTTCGCCAGGAAGATGCATACTGTTATTGGATGGACATATCTCACACCAGTCGCTACAGTGCTTGGAGTATTGTGTAAAACATCAAATAGAGTTGCTATGTCTACCACCATACACCACTCATGTCTCGGAAACCCTGGACAGAACTGTTTTAAAGCCTTTAAAATCATTTTATCACCATGAAACAAATTCATTCGTTTATAATATCCTAAAGCTTCCTTAACCAAGTTAGTTTTGGGTAGCACATTCAATGCAGCATGGAGAAAGAGTGCAACTATTTACAACGCAGTTAAAGTATTTGAATGCACTAGTATTCATCCTTTCCATGCAGATAAAATATCTGAAGAAAAGTTCCTCCCTTCAGCAATTTTTTAAAATACAATCCCTAGCGACCACGACAATGAAACTGAACTACAAAATGTGGAGTGAGCAGAAATGCCAACTTCGTCAACCAATTTCTCTGTGCAACAAGTTTCTGAAAACCAAAAAACTTTAAGTACAACCACATCCTTCTATGTTGTGCTGCTAATACTACAAAAATAGGAAAAGAATAAAATATTGACAAGAGCAAAGGGATCATCGTGTCACAAGATATCTCCGGACACATTTAATTAAGAGAACTAAAAATAAATTAACTTTTAATAAATCAGCACTTACAAGAACCATGCCAACAACAAGTCCTAATGCAAAGTTTCATAGAAAGTAGAAGCGAATAAGGAAAACAATTGAGACCTCTACGAGCTCAAAAGAAATTTGGTCAGAAACATCAGATGAAGACAATACACTATGTAGCTAGGTGGTGTTTGATATTTGGAGGAAAAGATACAGAGCAAATATAAGTGGATAAGTTGCCAAAAGTGAGGCAAATGATTTCATGAAATTTTTGTTGGTGCTAATGGGAAATATTTTATTTGTGGTACATGTGTTTGAAAATTTTCCGATTACTATTTTGTATTTAATTATTGTTTTTATATGTGCACTTTTAAGCAAAAAAATACGTAATCCAAATAGGCATACAAACGATCCAAATAGCCGCACATTTTATGGATTTTCAAGCAGGCATAGTGTTTTGGTTACTAACACATACCGAAAACGAATCCAAGACACTGAAATGTATGTAACACAAATTAAATCTCATAAAAGCATACAATAAACCAAGCTTAAAATATCCACAATAGAATCTCCCTTGAACTAATCGAACACTGTTGCCCGCGATATGATCACTGGCATAGAAGTATACAGAACCGATAAAAAGGTGGGAAAATTGGTCACAGTATAGTCTGCAAACACTATAGACATAAAAGAATTCTTATATTAAAAAAACCTACCTGGAGAATCCCGTAAAAAAATAACCACAAATCCATCACAACATATAATTAATACCAAGAGTTCTAGAGAAAAGGGATTCTCAGGATAGTCTGAATACTCTGTAGGCAGGTAAATTCAATTCCCCTCATAACAAAATCCAACCTAAAACCAATAAAAAAATAATAAAACTAACCCATCCTGTAATAAACCATTTAAAAATAATACTTCGCTGAGGAGAACCAATCATAATGCTTTTATCATATCATTAATCGAAAATCATTAGACCAAAATTTTTCCAAAATACTAGAAAAAACATTAAGATCAGAGGACCAATCCCAATAATAAAGAATGAATAAAAAACTTATAAAAAACCTTTGTAAAACATAACACTGCAAAAGCCAGGCATATTACAAGAGTGAGAATCTAAACGCGAACGCAGTAACATGCAAAGAGAAAGACAATACCTATTCGCGGAAACAATATAAAAATAAAGTAACTTAAAAAATTAATAAGTAAAATACTATATGACTCTGTAAAAAAAAACCTACATCTCAACTAGAGTAAACCAATTTACAGGCATTCGTAATACATCCTTTCTGAAAGAAATCATTGTGAAAATGATCTATCTACTATAATATTAACTGAAAATGCATAACTTCTTAAATATAAGAACCACCACTCTCACAAGTAAGCATATATACAGACCAATCAATATATTTTTCGAGAAAGAAAAAAAAATTGCAAATACAAAAATTAAAATGAATCTCCAAATATGAAACATCTCCAATGCAAGTGAAAAAGTAGTTAATACCCAACATGTACACACAGACAGAACAGTTCAATAATATAATGCTAGAATGCATGTATCCATTAACGCAGCAGGGAAAGTTCTACTCCAAAAGCTCTCACTAGAGAGGCCATCACCAGTTACACCTTCAACAAACAACTGTAGAAAAAAGATTAAGCTCTCAGAAGGGCTGCATATTATAAATAATATAATATTTTACAAAAATGAGGACATATTTTATTTCGTTCCAAAAAAATTTTAAAAAATTATAAAAAATTAAAAGATTTTTCTTGCTTATTAACCGGTTCAAACTAACCGAGCAGACAAGAACGACAGTTATAATAAATATATTTTCTCTCGCTTAAACTGTTATAAAATATTATCCATATAAACGTGTGACTTATGCTAACACTATAAAAAGTCCGGTGAGGTTTTAGATAGAGAATAAAATTACGCTTGAAATATTAAGCGTAACAATCTATTTTAACTTAAAATAAAAATTTGGTTGTCTGTAAAGTCGGTTTACGGACGATAGTTTAACGTGACAACGTCATAACAAAACATTGATGAAATGACTGCATACTTTTATGAATAAAATTGAATCATTATTATTGAATTATCACTATTTTGTATGGATACAAAGAAGGAGTGAGATGAAATCTACAATTTAATTGATACATTTACTTTTATTTGCACTCATTAATTCATATATGTTTATTACTTTAACGAAGAGATTATTTTAACTATAACTTTTATACATGATTGCTATTTAACTTCTTCCAATCTGTGTTATTGTGTTAAGGTTAGGACGATGATAGGAAAAGTAGGAAATGAATGGGATTGTTTCAAGTTTAATGTGCCTCGAAAAAGTCAAATCGATGGTTATTCCAATCGAGTGGAAGAGATATAGATGCGGCGCAAGCATAGAATGAGCGTAACGGGACCCAGCATAACGGGACAATGTGCGTAACGGGACACTTTTTCGTGCGTGCAGCCGGCGTTCATCGATTTATTAGACGTTGTCACGTCAAAAATTCCAAGAAATTAATTTGCATAATAACTTTTAATTTTGTCGATCCTAAAGACACCCTCCCCAGCCTATCAGTATTCTCTTTTCCACCACTAAGCCTACCTCGGGCGCCTATAAGTCCTCTATCTCATCCACCACGATGCCTTTCTCGCCACCCCACCAACCACGACTCTCTTCCACCACGAAGCCTTCCTCGCCCGCCCACCTATCCTGTTTGTCTTCCACCAAGAAGCCTCCCTTGTACGCCCAAAGCATTCTCTCTCTTCCACTAAGAAGCCTTTTCGCCACCGTGAGAGACTTCTCTTTTTCCCTTTACGAAGCTCCTCTCGCCAGCTTAACATCCTTCACTTCGACCTGGGATCGCCAACTTCACCAGCTTTCCTGCGCGAATATCGCTAAGTCAAACACCGAACTATGCGAATGGGGCGGCCGATACTTTTATGTTGCAAGTCACATAAAGGATCTCGTAGATTACTGCTTGTGCCTTGAAATGGCCGGTCAATGCATTTTAGTTTGTGTATGCTGGTAGTGGCCAGAAGTACAAAATGGGGCAGCAGGTTTGGTCTCTGAAGATGCATTGTTTTAAAGACAGCCTGCATCGCGTCCTACAAAATAACTAATGCAATTCTTCACCTCTGAGATGATCAAACTGGTTTTCTCAGGAAAAAGTTTTTTTTTCTTACAATACTAAAAACTGCGTGTTAATTGTTTTAACATTTTCAGTTGCAATATCAGTTGAAATTTTTTAAATGTATATTTAAGAATAATTTAAGTGTCCTTCCATCATTAAACAATTCCTTATGATTAAATATTTTGCTTTTTTATAGAATCAGAAACAAAAAAAAAAACAATTTTAAAAAATTAAAATAATTATGTCCTGTTATAAGTGCATTTTAATTAAAAAACTGTTAATATTACTTACTTTAAATTAAAAACAAGATAATGGCAATATGTAAAAAATTTCATTTAAAAAGTGATAATTATTTAATTAAATATAAAACCTAGCATATTTTTTTCAATTTTTTGATTTAATTAAAAACTTACTTTTGATTAATGTGGTAAATAATAGTATTATATTTATAAAATGAAATCCATATTACGATGTATTTTATAATGTGTTTATAAAAAGCCAAAACAATGTTTTAAGTCATAGATTTCTTAGTTGTTTAGTATCAAATTTAATTTTTTTAATTTAACTTTTCTAACATTGAAGTAACTAGCATGTGTTTGTGTAATTTCATCAAACGTTTTGTGCTTACTCCTGAACGTAACGCATTATTATTATAAGCTTAAAGAACAATATAAAAAAACTTAAAATATAATAAACTAATTTAAAAAAAATAATTGGTCTTTATTTCTATCTAATTATATTTCAATAATTATTTTATCCAAGCAAACGAATGCGCTTGGAAAGATAATAGTCTATAAAAAATTTGTAAATTAATAACACGTAACGGTAAACCTGTTGTGTCACCTTAAATTAGCTATCAAAAGAAAGAATAAACACTCCTATAATACGGTTACAATAATGAAGAAAATGTACTTTCAGGTGTTTTAACCAAAAGGTATAAGAATGGCACAACGAAGGAATTAAGTCGGAATTTGCTTCCAAACTCTTGCCACCCTCCATTGTTAGTTCCTGTACGCAGGAAGCCACTAACAAAGTGTGGGATTAAATTACCGCAGCGTCGCGCTGGGCGAAGTTAGAGGAGAGAATCGATGGCACCCGAGGTCCAGAAACCCGATAGAGCGCAAGGGAACACAAATTTCTCGGATGTATTCGTAGTTTTAAAAGAAAACATTTTAGCGCAAACACGGGAATTCAATTTTGGTCTCCCACGTTGTTCATTTGTGTTCATTTTTTCGTCATTAGGGGAAAGTCTTACAGTACCGACCGTCTTACAGTACCGACCATCGTTAGTTCTCGCTTGTGGCGCTAGATAGCAGCACTTTACAGGCATTCAGCGAAGTGTTTTATCTTCATTCCTTATATTCTTTGGCGACACCTTTGTCCGTTCAGAGTTGTGAGAGCTACGGGACCTTGAATGTGCTTGTTGTTGTTTTCAGTGTTGAAAGTTATTTTGATTACGCTGTTTCTCCTTTTTTGGGTGAGTTTTTGATTTCTTGTTTACATATATTTAATCTACATGCAATTACGTCAAAATGCATGTAATGATTTTAACGATGTGATGAATAAACAATGCGTGGTCGACACTACTGCTACCAGTGTACGTCGTACAGTACCGACCACTTAACCATCGTACAGTACCGACCACCTGTCATCCAGTGCTTACCACTCAAAAATTGTCCACTGAGCCAATCAATCAATGTAATTTGTATTAAGTTATAAACAAAAAAGTATCATTTTCGTTTTTTGTCTCTTTTCAGAAAAGAAATGGCTGAAAGTGAGAGGAGAAAAAAAGGAAAATGGAGTGAGAATAATATGAAAATGGCTATTTCTGAAGTTCGTTCTAACAGAATGTCACAACGTCAGGCGGCTATAGCATTTTCGGTTCCAAAAACAACACTAGGAGATCGACTGAGAGACATCCAAGCTGGGAAAACTGTAATGTTAACTCCTCAGATGGGAAGATTTCAAATACCTTTTAGTAACGAAATAGAAAATCAACTGGTTTTTTATATGAAAGATCAGGATGACAGATTCATGCCCCTAAGTAGGACAGAATTTATGAAATTGGCATTTGATTTGGCTGAGCATCTTAAGATACCTCACCAGTTTAACAAACAACAAAAAAGTGCTGGTAAACAGTTTTATTACGACTTTATGGCACGCCATCCTGAGCTTTCTCTACGAACACCTGAATCCACAAGCATGCAGAGAGCGTTAGGTTTCAACAAACATCAAGTTGAACGTTTCTTCAAAAAATACTCAGAGCTACTTGACAAGCACAGTTTCTCTCCCAGCAGGATTCACAACTGTGACGAAACTGGCGTTTCGATTGTTCATGACAATGATGTCAAGGTGATCGCACAAAAAGGTAAAAAGCAAGTGAGCAAAATCACATCGGGGGAGAGGGGGAAAAATGTGACTGTGCTACTGTGCATAAACGCTGCAGGTGACATTTTTGTACCTCCTCTTTTTGTCTTTCCTAACAAACAGCGAGTAGATGCAATTCTAAAAAAGGATGCCCCTTCTGGAAGTGTATTCGCTGCTGAAGAAAGTGGTTGGATATCTGCCAAATCATTCTTGAAGTGGTTGGAGCTGTTTGTTGAAAGAACTCATCCTACTAAAGAAGAACCAGTTCTTCTCATACTTGATGGGCACAGCAGCCACAAGGATCTTAATGTTATTCTGTTTGCAAAAAAACACAATGTTCACATGATAAGCCTTCCGCCTCATACCACACATAAAATGCAACCCTTGGACAGGGCAGTAATGCGGCCTTTCAAAGCAGCCTACAATCAAGCATGTGGTGTTTGGATGAGAAAATATAGCCCTTTGAAGATCTCACAGAAGGATGTAGCTAGTTTGGTCAACACTGCCTACACTTCAATATGTAGGATGGATTTGGCGCAATCAGCTTTTGCATGCACTGGACTCTGGCCTATTAACCCGGGTGCCTTCACAGAATTGGATTTCATACCATCTGAGCACTTTCGACAGCCAGAAGCAAGTGATTGTGAATCTGGAGCAGTAACTTTAGAGGCTCGTCAATCTGTAACATCTACACCCTGTGAGATGTCAAATGTTCTTGACTGTATAATTACATCACCTCTTAGTCCAACCGACTTATCAGAAGAAGGACCTGCATTAGCTGTCACTTCAACTCATCTCACTGTACTAGAAACAAGGACTTCAACAGACAACAACCTGTCAGAAGAGGAACCTTCATCAGTTCTTTCTCTTCTGGAACAAGGAAATTCGACCCAAACGAACATTCTAGAGCACGGAACTTTATCAGCTCTCACTTCAACTAATCTCACTCTACTGGAACCAGGAACTTCAACACATATGAACATTTCAAGACAGGGAACTTTACCAGCTGTCACTTCTATCCACCATGAACCACAGCCAGGACCTTCATCTGCTCTTGTTTCAAACTCTTTCGTCGGCCCATCTCTTCCAGTTTCTTCAGTTTCATCTGATTTCAAGAAAATTCTTACAGATATCTCTCCAGCAAACAATTCTTCCCGAATTAAGGTGAAAAGGAGAAAACAACGATCACAGCAATCTGAGATTCTTACATCAACACCGTACAAAGAGCAGCTTGAGGAAAAAAAGAAACTTGCCGAAGAAAAAAGAATGAACGCAGAGAAGAGAAAGGCTGAAAGAGAGCTACGAAGAAATGAAAAAGATAAGAAAGCACGAAAATCAGGTGTTCCTAAAGAAAGTAAAAAGAAAATAGGGGACAATCCATATAAGAAGCATGTTAAGAAATTGGACTTTGATGAGGTTCGTAGTGTTCCTATGTCAACAAAAGAGATCACAGAGTGCATAATTGGTCAAGAATCGTTTGAAGAAGACTGGGTGCAGTGCATCAAATGTCAAGGTTGGGCACATGTTGAATGTACGGACCAAGAAAATATTGTTCATTTCACATGTGACGTTTGTAAACATAATTAAATGGACAGCAAACAGAAATGTCAAAACTAGGATGTAGTTAATATCTAATTTTGTAATATAATAACATTAGTTTTATTAATTAACATAGTTATGTTTGCCATTGCTTTTATAATATCTGTAATTACGAATTACTACATTAAAATTACCATGGTACTATTATTATTAGGAAATAAAGATTTTTAATCATCTAAAAGAGGAACTGGTCGGTACTGGACGACACATTTTTAACTTTGATATATTATGACATTTTTGATTTTGTTTTCAAATAATATACTTCATAATATTTTGATACATTGTTAGTTTTATTTTATAAACGATTGATTGAGCTAACATTTTAAATTTTTTAACTGGCCATTTTGTACATCCCTTTAAAGTTACATTCAAAAACATTAGGGTGGTCGGTACTGTAAGACTTTCCCCTACTTATATTCAAAGATATTTCTACAACAATCCCTTGCACAGATATTTTCATTTGAGCCATAACAACCGAGTTGAAATTTTATAAATAGCCCCAAAATAAACTTAATGAAAAAAATAAATAAAGACAACGTTGCGTGCAATACCAAGCTTTAAATAAATCAACCACAAAAATATTGTATGAAAAAGTCGTAAATAAATTTTTTTTTCAGAAATATTTTTTTCGTCATTGGTTCTGTAAATCTAATGGAATGGGTTTCAAAGTAAAATATTGGTCAAACTTCAACATCATTGTTGTAAATACAAAAATAACCATATGCCACAGTTAATATATTACGGTTCACTTTAAAATTGTTAAAGGTGGAAAGAAATACGAATTATTTTGGTTGAATATCCACGCACTAGTATGTAAGTGTCAAAACTGCTGAATTATCAAGCAGTTCTTTGTGTGGAGAGAATAAACACTACCACATGTATGAGTTAATTTAGCTTCTAAAAAAAAAATTGATGAAATGATTGCATACTTTTATGAATAAAATTGAATCATTTTTATTTAAATAATAAAAGAATAAATACTAGTAGTCAGATTTTTAAAATGCAAGAATAATTAATAGTTATTGCCAAAATTGTTGTTGTAATAAGCAATGAAAAACCACATTAACCTTTCACTTCACTTTATAAACAGTCGACGAAACAGTTCACGTGTAGATGACCTTTAATTAATTTTAAAAACTAGCGTTTAGCTATAAAGTTTTTCATTATAATTATGAACAAGTTTTCATATAAATAAAATGTAATCAATTATCTATAATCAATTATCTATAATCAATTATATGAATCACCATAATTTTTTAGTAAATTCTTACATAACCTATTATTACTGCACTCGCCGACAGATGCTACTTTTCTAATAATAAAATAATAATTACTTGAAATTATACTAGTAATCAGATTCATTTTCTAACATACATTTGACGTAGAAATTATTTCATATTACACATTTATAAACAAAGTTTTAAGTTTTCACTTCTTTCGGAGCGGTGCGAGCGTACAATGAGCGTAACGGGACACTTTTTCGTGCGTGCAGCCGGCGTTCATCGAGTTATTAGACGTTGTCACGTCAAAAATATTTTTGCAAAACTACGTTCCCCCGGAGAAACCCCCGGAATGGCCACCGCATGGGGAGCCCAAGAAAAGAAACGGGCTCCCCATTTGTAAGCCACCTGGAAGGTTTTTTTCTGTTCAACCCACCGTTTCTTTGGTAGCCTGACTTGTTACAAGGGATTGTATTCCTACCAGAGAAAATGCCACCATTTTGTCTGGGCAATCCACCTTGGAGGAGCCGGGGCGCGAACCCGGGTCCTACAAGTTACAAGGCAGGCGCTCTACCCCAGAACCAGAGTGGTAGAGCGGATACTTGCAGTCTTCTTAACACTGACATGATGTTATTCCACGAGGTTACTGTAGTTTCGTG